>NW_027006972.1:117500-121194 GCF_036934945.1 Oncorhynchus masou masou
GAGTATCTCCTTCACATTGTGACAGGTCTCAGAGTCACTCCTTCACATTGTGACTGGTCTCAAAGTCTCTCCTTCACATTGTGACAGGTCTCAGAGTCTCTCCTTCACATTGTGACAGGTCTCAGAGTCTCTCCTTCACATTGTGACAGGTCTCAGAGTCTCTCCTTCACATTGTGACAGGTCTCAGAGTCTCTCCTTCACACTGTGACAGGTCTCAGAGTCTCTCCTTCACATTGTGACAGGTCTCAGAGTCTCTCCTTCACATTGTGACAGGTCTCAGAGCCTCTCCTTCACATTGTGACAGGTCTCAGAGTCTCTCCTTCACATTGTGACAGGTCTCAGAGCCTCTCCTTCACATTGCGACAGGTCTCAGAGTCTCTCCTTCACACTGTGACAGGTCTCAGAGTCTCTCCTTCACATTGTGACAGGTCTCAGAGTCTCTCCTTCACATTGTGACAGGTCTCAGAGTCTCTCCTTCACACTGTGACAGGTCTCAGAGTATCTCCTTCACATTGTGACAGGTCTCAGAGTCTCTCCTTCACATTGTGACAGGTCTCAGAGTCTCTCCTTCACACTGTGACAGGTCTCAAAGTCTCTCATTCACATTGTGACAGGTCTCAGAGTCTCTTCTTCACATTGTGACAGGTCTCAGAGTCTCTCCTTCACATTGTGACAGGTCTCAGAGTATCTCCTTCACATTGTGACAGGCCTCAGAGTCCCTCCTTCACATTGTGACAGGTCTCAGAGTCTCTCCTTCACATTGTGACAGGTCTCAGAGTCTCTCCTTCACACTGTGACAGGTCTCAGAGTCTCTACTTCACACTGTGACAGGTCTCAGAGTCTCTCCTTCACATTGTGACAGGTCTCAGAGTCTCTCCTTCACATTGTGACAGGTCTCAGAGTCTCTCCTTCACATTGTGACAGGTCTCAGAGCCTCTCCTTCACATTGTGACAGGTCTCAGAGTCTCTCCTTCACATTGTGACAGGTCTCAGAGTCTCTCCTTCACACTGTGACAGGTCTCAGAGTCTCTCCTTCACACTGTGACAGGTCTCAGAGTATCTCCTTCACATTGTGACAGGTCTCAGAGTCTCTCCTTCACATTGTGACAGGTCTCAGAGTCTCTCCTTCACATTGTGACAGGTCTCAGAGTCTCTCCTTCACATTGTGACAGGTCTCAGAGTCTCTCCTTCACATTGTGACATGCCTCAGAGTCCCTCCTTCACATTGTGACAGGTCTCAGAGTCTCTCCTTCACATTGTGACAGGTCTCAGAGTCTCTCCTTCACATTGTGACAGGTCTCAGAGTCTCTCCTTCACATTGTGACAGGTCTCAGAGTCTCTCCTTCACATTGTGACAGGTCTCAGAGTCTCTCCTTCACATTGTGACAGGTCTCAGAGTCACTCCTTCACATTGTGACAGGTCTCAGAGTCTCTCCTTCACATTGTGACAGGTCTCAGAGTCTCTCCTTCACATTGTGACAGGTCTCAGAGTCTCTCCTTCACATTGTGACAGGTCTCAGAGCCTCTCCTTCACATTGTGACTGGTCTCAAAGTCTCTCCTTCACACTGTGACAGGTCTCAGAGTCTCTCCTTCACATTGTGACAGGTCTCAGAGTCTCTCCTTCACATTGTGACAGGTCTCAGAGTCTCTCCTTCACATTGTGACAGGTCTCAGCGTCTCTCCTTCACACTGTGACAGGTCTCAGAGTTTCCTCCTTCACATTGTGACAGGTCTCAGAGTTTCCTCCTTCACATTGTGACAGGTCTCAGAGTCTCTCCTTCACATTGTGACAGGTCTCAGAGCCTCTCATTCACATTGTGACAGGTCTCAGAGTCTCTCCTTCACATTGTGACAGGTCTCAGAGTCTCTCCTTCACATTGTGACAGGTCTCAGAGTCTCTCCTTCACATTGTGACAGGTCTCAGAGTCACTCCTTCACATTGTGACAGGTCTCAGAGTCTCTCCTTCACATTGTGACAGGTCTCAGAGTCTCTCCTTCACATTGTGACAGGTCTCAGAGTCTCTCCTTCACATTGTGACAGGTCTCAGAGCCTCTCCTTCACATTGTGACTGGTCTCAAAGTCTCTCCTTCACACTGTGACAGGTCTCAGAGTCTCTCCTTCACATTGTGACAGGTCTCAGAGTCTCTCCTTCACATTGTGACAGGTCTCAGAGTCTCTCCTTCACATTGTGACAGGTCTCAGCGTCTCTCCTTCACACTGTGACAGGTCTCAGAGTTTCCTCCTTCACATTGTGACAGGTCTCAGAGTTTCCTCCTTCACATTGTGACAGGTCTCAGAGTCTCTCCTTCACATTGTGACAGGTCTCAGAGCCTCTCATTCACATTGTGACAGGTCTCAGAGTCTCTCATTCACATTGTGACAGGTCTCAGAATCTCTCCTTCACATTGTGACAGGTCTCAGAGTCTCTCCTTCACATTGTGACATGTCTCAGAGTCTCTCCTTCACATTGTGACAGGTCTCAGAGTCTCTCCTTCACATTGTGACAGGTCTCAGAGTCTCTCCTTCACACTGTGACAGGTCTCAGAGTATCTCCTTCACATTGTGACAGGTCTCAGAGTCTCTCCTTCACACTGTGACAGGTCTCAGAGTCTCTCCTTCACATTGTGACAGGTCTCAGAGTCTCTCCTTCACACTGTGACAGGTCTCAGAGTCTCTCCTTCACATTGTGACAGGTCTCAGAGTCTCTCCTTCACATTGTGACAGGTCTCAGAGCCTCTCATTCACATTGTGACAGGTCTCAGAGTCTCTCCTTCACACTGTGACAGGTCTCAGAGTCTCTCCTTCACATTGTGACAGGTCTCAGAGTCTCTCCTTCACATTGTGACAGGTCTCAGAGTCTCTCCTTCACATTGTGACAGGTCTCAGAGTCTCTCCTTCACATTGTGACAGGTCTCAGAGCCTCTCATTCACATTGTGACAGGTCTCAGAGTCTCTCCTTCACACTGTGACAGGTCTCAGAGTCTCTCCTTCACATTGTGACAGGTCTCAGAGTCTCTCCTTCACATTGTGACAGGTCTCAGAGTCTCTCCTTCACATTGTGACAGGTCTCAGAGTCTCTCCTTCACATTGTGACAGGTCTCAGAATCTCTCCTTCACATTGTGACAGGTCTCAGAGTCTCTCCTTCACATTGTGACATGTCTCAGAGTCTCTCCTTCACATTGTGACAGGTCTCAGAGTCTCTCCTTCACATTGTGACAGGTCTCAGAGTCTCTCCTTCACACTGTGACAGGTCTCAGAGTATCTCCTTCACATTGTGACAGGTCTCAGAGTCTCCTCCTTCACATTGTGACAGGTCTCAGAGTCTCTCCTTCACATTGTGACAGGTCTCAGAGTATCTCCTTCACACTGTGACAGGTCTCAGAGTCTCTCCTTCACATTGTGACAGGTCTCAGAGTCTCTCCTTCACACTGTGACAGGTCTCAGAGTCTCTCCTTCACTTGACACAGAGTCTCTCCTTCACATTGTGACAGGTCTCAGAGTCTCTCCTTCACACTGTGACAGGTCTCAGAGTCTCTCCTTCACATTGTGACAGGTCTCAGAGTCTCTCCTTCACATTGTGACAGGTCTCAGAGCCTCTCATTCACATTGTGACAGGTCTCAGAGTCTCTCCTTCACACTGTGACAGGTCTCAGAGTCTCTCCTTCACATTGTGACAGGTCTCAGGTCATCA
>NW_027006973.1:0-2486 GCF_036934945.1 Oncorhynchus masou masou
AAGGAGACAGAAGTAGAGAGGAGGGAGAGAGAAAGAGACAGAAGGAGTGAGAAGGAGAGAGAATGAGACAGAAGAGAGAGAAGGAGAGAGGAGGAGAGAGGAGAGAATGGAGACAGAAGGAGAGAGAAGGAGAGAGGAGGAGAGATAAATAGACAGAAGGAGAGAGGAGGAGAGAGGGAGAGAATGTGACAGAAGGAGAGAGAAGAAACGAGAAGGAGAGAGGAGACAGAAGCGAGAGAAGAGGAGACAGAAGTAGAGAGAGAAGAGAGAAAGAGACAGAAGGAGAGAGGAGAGAATGAGACAGAAGGAGAGAAGGAGCCAGAAGGAGTGAGGAGACAGAGGAGGAGAAGAAGAGAGAGAGGAGAGAGGAGAGAAGGAGGGAGGAGGAGAGAGGAGAGAATGAGACAGAAGGAGAGAGGAGAGAATGAGACAGAAGGGAGAGAGAAGGAGCCAGAAGGGAGGGAGGAGACTGAAGGAGGGAGGAGACAGAAGGAGAGAGGAGAGAGGAGGAGACAGAAGGAGAGAGAAGACAGAAGGAGACAGAAGGAGACAGAAAGAGAGAGAAGGAGAGAGAAGAGAGAAGGAGACAGAAGGAGAGAGAAGGAAACAGAAGGAGAGAGGAGAGAGAAAGAGACAGAGGAGGAAACAGGAGAGAGAAGGAGACAGAAGGAGAGAGAAGGAAACAGAAGGAGAGAAAAGGAGAGAGAAAGAGACAGAAGGAGTGAGAAGGAGAGAGAAAGAGACAGAAGGAGAGAGGAGAGAGAAAGAGACAGAAGGAGAGAGAAAGAGACATAGTAGGAAACAGGAGAGAGAAGGAGAGAGAAAGAGACAGAGGAGGAAACAGGAGAGAGAAGGCAAAAGGAGGAGGAGGACAGAAGGAGGAGAGAAGGAGATAGAAGGAGAGAGAAAGAGAGAAGAGAGGGAAGGAGACAGAAGGAGAGAACTTAAGGAAAGCTTTGACTATGTACAGACTCAGTGAGTATAGCCTCTGCTATTGAGAAAGGCCGTCGAGGGCAGACATGGCTCTCAAGAGAAGACAGGCTATGTGCACACTGCCCACAAAATGATGTGTCACGTTCTGACCTACGTTCTGTTATTTTATTATTTGTTTTAGTATGGTCAGGGCGTGAGTTGGGGTGAGCAGTCTATGTTTGTTTTGCTATGTTGGTTTTTGTGTTCGGCCTAGTATGGTTCTCAATCAGAGGCAGGTGTCGTTAGTTGCCTGGGTTTCACTTTTGGTTTGTGGGTGTTTGTTTCCGTGTGAGTGTTTGGGCCACACGGTATTAGTTTCGTTTTTTCTGTTTCGTTGTCATTGTTTATTGTTTTGTATTTCAGTGTTCAGTTCATTTTGAATAAATCATCATGAACACTTACCACGCTGCTCTTTGGTCCGATCCTTCTTCCACCTCTGAATGCCGTTACAATGTGGAAACTGAGCTGCACTTCCTAACCTCCTGCCCAATGTATGACCATATTAGAGACACATATTTCCCTCAGATTAAACGGATCCACAAAGAATTCAAAAACAAACCCAATTTCGATAAACTCCCATATCTACTGGGTGAAATACCACAGTGTGACATCACAGCAGCAAGATTTGTGACATGTTGCCACAAGAAAAGGGCAACCAGTGAAGAACGAACAACATTGTAAATAGAACCCATATTTATGCTTATTTATTTTCCCTTGTGTACTTTAACCATTTGTACATCATTACAACACTGTATATATATACATAATATGACATTTGTAATGGCTTTATTGTTTTGAAACTTCTGTATGTGTAATGTTTACTGTTTATTTTTATTGTTTATTTCACTTTTGTATATTGTCTACCTCACTTGCTTTGGCAATGTTAACACATGTTCCCCATGCCAATAAAGCCCCCTTGAATTGAATTGAGAGGAGAGAATGAGATAGAAGGAGAGATGAGACAGAAGGAGAGAAGAGAGAGGAGCAGAGAACAGGAGACAGAAGGAGACAGGAGTAGACAGGAGGAGACAGGAGGAGAGAGAAGAAGAGAGAAAGAGAAAAAAAGAGAGGAGGAGAGAGGAGGAAACAGAAGGAGAGAGAAGGAGAGAAAGGGAGAGAGAGGAGAGAAAAGGAGACAGAAGGAGAGGGGAGGTGAGAGAAGGAGAGAGGAGGTGAAAGGAGGAGGAGAGAGGAAAGATATAGAGTACAACATGACATCATCAATTGAGAAAAACTTGTTCAAGAGTCATGTTCTGATCTGGAAACTTTATAGGCAAATTATTCAGATTTCTCTCTATGTTAGGCCATGTACAGTCAAAATACATGAAGCATGTATTTGAGTGTCTACATATTTTCTGCTTAAAAACAAACTATTTTCACAATACAGATTTGTCATGGGACCAGCCAAATAGCAGCTTTTTCAGGTCTGTGTATGGGAGGTTTCGAGCACCATAAATTACCTGATGTCCCTTTCTGTAATGCCAAAAAGAGAGCAGTGTCACAACACACACAAC
>NW_027006974.1:0-2483 GCF_036934945.1 Oncorhynchus masou masou
GTGTGCTGATGTATAGTATGGTTATATAGTATGGTTATATAGTATGATTATATATATTATGGTGATATAGAGTGTGGTGATGTATAGTATGGTTATATAGTATGGTTATATAGTATGATTATATATATATTATGGTGATATAGATTGTGGTGATATATAGTATGGTGATGTAGATTGGTTATATAGTGTGGTTATATAGTATGATTATATAGTATGGTTATATAGTATGATTAGGTGATTTAGTTAATTCAAACAGGTGCCATTAATACAGGTAACGAGTGGAGGACAGAGGAGCCTCTTAAAGAAGAAGTTACAGGTCTGTGAGAGCCAGAAATCTTGCTTGTTTGTAGGTGACCAAATACTTATTTTCCACCATAATTTGCAAATAAATTCATTAAAAATCCTACAATGTGATTTCTGGATTTTTTTCTCATTTTGTCTGTCATAGTTGAAGTGTACCTATGATGAAAATTACAGGCCTCTCTCATCTTTTTAAGTGGGAGAACTTGCACAATTGGTGGCTGACTAAATACTTTTTTGCCCCACTGTATAGTGTGGTGGTATATAGTATGGTGATATATAGTATGTTGAGGTCACCCTGCTTGAGACTTAAAGTAATGTTGCCCTTGCTCAACCAAGACCATGGTTATGGTAGAGTGATTGGTTAGTAAGAACACTGCTTTATACTGAGACCATGGTTATGGTAGAGTGATTGGTTAGTAAGAACACTGCTTTATACCGAGACCATGGTTATGGTAGAGTGATTGGTTAGTAAGAACACTGCTTTATACTGAGACCATGGTTATGGTAGAGTGATTGGTTAGTAAGAACACTGCTTCGTGAGTGTGAAGTGTTGTTGTACAGAGGTCCCTGGGTACATGTCCAGAGCCAGACAGGGACAGAACTCACTCTGTTCCACAAAGTTCTGTGGAAGATTTGCTAACAGAGGAGAGTGGTTATGTATCTAAGTACAAATTTAACCATCAGAATAATGTTTATTTGTGTTCCTTACTTACACATCCCATCATTGACATAGTCAAAGCCAGACCTTCTGTCTGTCTCTCCTTGCTGGTTGACTAGAGTGGAAATCTATAGTATTGTATGGTTGACCTGGGATAGAGCTGAAATGTGGCCCGATGTAGTGTTGCCTTTGTACCAAACACCCTTACAGTCATAAACCTTTTCCCCATGTCATCGCCTCGACCTCAGTCTGGTGTTCCCTAACAGTATCTGAAGAGTCTGTATACCCAGTGGTGTATAGTACAGTAGAGTACAGCGGACTACAGTAGAGCACAGCAGGCTGTATAGTAGGAGAAGAAGTGGCCCTTTGGGTTCATTGAAATACATATTCATAATATTTCTGTTAACAATTTAATCTGCACCCAGATTAGTCTTCAATTTAATTTTCACCCAGATTAGTGTTCAATTTAATCTGCACCCAGATTAGTGTTCAATGTGATAGAACAAAACTCAGTACAGCACATGAATTAGAAAATGTTGTTACAAATTTGAGCCACGAGATGGTGGTAGATTATAAGTTTAAATAGCATGGACCTTTGATTTGTCTCTGGATAGAAATTGCCCTTGGGCACAGATCTATCCTTCTTTAACCTGTCCGCTCCCCTTCATCTACACTGAAGTGGATTTAACAAGTGACATCATGAAGGGATCATAGCTTTCACCTGGATTCACCTGGTCAGTCTTTGGCATGGAAAGAACAGGTGTTCATAATGTTTTGTTTACTCAGTGTATAAACACAACATAGGTATTTATGTAAAACAAGTGAATTTACTGTATGTCCATGGTCTTATACTTCAGCGGGAGCCGGTGGTGCGTGTGTTCAGTGCCGTGACGGGGGAGACCCTCTCAGTCTTGGGCACTGTGTTTCTCCTGAGTACGTCTGTGGCCAGGCTCATGACCCTGGTGTCCCAGCAGTGTGGGCTTCCCGTCAGCTCCTTCAGACTGAGCTCTCCCACCGGCCTGCAACTCTACGACTGCAACCGGCTGCACGACTACGCCATTGACCTGGGTATGGCCTTCCTTGTGCAGTAGATCAATGGTCCTCTGGCTCAACACCTTATGGATGTAACACAGAGACAAATGGACTGTATGGAACATTCTTGGTTCATGGCAACCAGGAGGACAACCTGCATGTGTCTCTGTCTCCCAGGGGCTACTCTACGGTTGGACACCTGGGATGGGTGGGCGGAGTTCCTCAGAGGCTGCTTCCTGGGACACAGACTGACCGTCCAACGACACCTGTCTAGGGAGAGACCTGTGATGAGGTCAGAATACACATCTACACACTGAACTGTATGATAGACTTACTATCAACAGTGATGGTACTGAACCTTTATATAGCTTACAATGATGGTACTGAACCTTTATATAGCTTACAATGATAGTACTGACCCTGTATATAGCTTACAATGATAGTACTGACCCTGTATATAGCTTACAATGATAGTACTGACCCTGTATAT
>NW_027006975.1:0-2481 GCF_036934945.1 Oncorhynchus masou masou
AAAATGCAACAGCTGTTAATCAGACTCACTTTGACTGTAGCCATAATATGTAGCACAGATTGTTGGATGAAATACACACAAGCCTTGCTTACTTATTTCAAAGCGAGTGCACCAGGTGCTGTAAGCTTTTTTATCACTGCCTTGTGAAATTTCAACTCTTTGTCAGTTTTTTCCACAAGACTGAAATATGTGCCTTCGCTTTGAAATAAGTAAGCAAGGTTAGTTTGTATTTCATCCAACAATCTGTGCTACAAATTATGGCTACAGTATATGCAATTTCTTCCACTTTTTGAGTGACACAAATATGCTTATCTAATGGTGAGAATGCAACAGCTGTTAATCAGACTCACTTTGACTTTATATAGTGCACCAAGAGAAAGTTTCTTGCTTACGACCATACCAGCCTGAGTCCGCCTGATCTCGTTCTCAGAAGATAAGCAGGGTCGGGCCTGGTTAGTATTCGGATTGTAAGACCAATTGGGAATACCAGGTGCTGTAAGCTTTTTGTCACTGCCTTGTGGAATTTCAGATCTTTGTGCGTTTTTTCCCACAAGGCTGAAATATATTAACCTCGCTTTGAAATAAGTAAGCAAGGTTAGTTTGTATTTCATCCAACCATCTGTGTGCTACAATTATGGCTACAGTATATGCAATTTCTTCCACTTTTGAGTGACACAAAGATGCTTATCAATGGTGAGAATGCAACAGCTGTTAATCAGACTCACTTTGACTGTAGCCATAATATGTAGCTTGATTGTTGGATGAAATACACACAAGCCTTGCTTACTTATTTCAAAGCGAGTGCACCAGGTGCTGTAAGCTTTTTTATCACTGCCTTGTGAAATTTCAACTCTTTGTCAGTTTTTTCCCAAAGACTGAAATATGTGCCCTCGCTTTGAAATAGTAAGCAAGGTTAGTTTTGTATTCCATCCAACAATCTGTGCTACAAATTATGGCTACAGCCCATATGCAATTTCTTCCACTTTTTGAGTGACACTGTTGCATGTTTATCTAATGGTGAAAATGCAACAGCTGTTAATCAGACTCACTTTGACTGTAGCCATAATATGTAGCACAGATTGTTGGATGAAATACACACAAGCCTTGCTTACTTATTCCCAGGCGAGGCACATATTTCAGCCTTGTGGGAAAAGCTTTTTTATCACTGCCTTGTGAAATTTCAACTCTTTGTCAAAGTTTTTTCCACAAGCACCTGAAATATGTGCCCAGGCTTTGAAATAAGTAAGCAAGGTTAGTTTGTATTTCATCCAACAATCTGTGCTACAAATTATGGCTACAGTATATGCAATTTCTTCCACTTTTTGAGTGACACAAAGATGCTTATCGAAATGGTGAAAATGCAACAGCTGTTAATCAGACTGACTTTGACTTTATATAGTGCACCAAGATGGTTTCTCGCTTATGACCACACCGGCCTGATCTCGTCTGATCTCGAAAGCTAAGCAGGGTAGGGCCCGGTTCGTACTTGGATGGGAGACCGCCTGGGAATACCAGGTGCTGTAAGCTTTTTGTCACTGCCTTGTGGAATTTCAACTCTTTGTCAGTTTTTTCCCACAAGACTGAAATATGTGCCCTCGCTTTGAAATAAGTAAGCAAGGTTAGTTTGTATTTCATCCAACTCTGTGCTACAAATTATGGCTACAGTATATGCAATTTCTTCCACTTCTTGAGTGACACAAATATGCTTATCTAATGGTGAGATTGCAACAGCTGTTAATCAGACTCACTTTGACTGTAGCCATAATATGTAGCACAGATTGTTGGATGAAATACACACAAGCCTTGCTTACTTATTTCAAAGCGAGTGCACCAGGTGCTGTAAGCTTTTTTATCACTGCCTTGTGAAATTTCAACTCTTTGTCAGTTTTTTCCACAAGACTGAAATATGTGCCCTCGCTTTGAAATAAGTCAGCAAGGTTAGTTAGTATTTCATCCAACAATCTGTGCTACAAATTATGGCTACAGTATATGCAATTTCTTCCACTTTTGAGTGACACAAAGATGCTTATCTAATGGTGAAAATGCAACAGCTGTTAATCAGACTCACTTTGACTGTAGCCATAATATGTAGCACAGATTGTTGGATGAAATACACACAAGCCTTGCTTACTTATTTCAAAGCGAGTGCACCAGGTGCTGTAAGCTTTTTTATCACTGCCTTGTGAAATTTCAACTCTTTGTCAGTTTTTTCCCACAAGACTGAAATATGTGCCCTCGCTTTGAAATAAGTAAGCAAGGTTAGTTTGTATTTCATCCAACTCTGTGCTACAAATTATGGCTACAGTATATGCAATTTCTTCCACTTCTTGAGTGACACAAATATGCTTATCTAATGGTGAGATTGCAACAGCTGTTAATCAGACTCACTTTGACTTTATATAGTGCACCAAGAGAAAGTTTCTTGCTTACGACCATACCAGCCTGAGTCCGCCTGATCTCGTTCTCAGAAGATAAGCAGGG
>NW_027006976.1:0-2481 GCF_036934945.1 Oncorhynchus masou masou
AAACACCAAATTAACGGTTTTATACAGTTAAAATGTCACGTTTCAATCTCTCTATACATTTAGCCTCGATATTAAGGATTTTTAACCAACTTTATCTACATGATTTTGGGGGAAATATTCAAGGCCATTTTTTTCAATGCCATTTTATTATATTTAATCAATTTTGACCTGAATTTAAGCGATGAGTGATTACTCTACTTTTTAGATTCTAGTGTATGATGAAACATACCACACCTTGTAAGAAATGGACAATAAAAGAATGTTTTGCAAAACTTTGGGCAAAACAAAACAGAAAATCATTTACTTCAAAAGAACAACATCAAATCATCTTTGACAAGTATTCAGACCATAGTAGAGTTCATCTTTTGAACCACAGTCTAAAGAAATTCAGCTTCCCCAATGGTCAGGAGGTTTTTGTACCAGCAGTAATAGTGACTTGACCAGACTTATGTTGGAAGTAAGTAACTAAGCTCTTTTGATATGTCTTTCAGACTACATTTTTGGGTATTTACTTTCCCAAACTCTGTCTCTATTAAAATATTTACATTTGAGATATTTTAGATGCTTTTCAAATTACCTTTGACTGAGCCTTCTTTCAAATAACATTTTATTGAATCAAAATGATAAATTGTAAGTTTATTTACGTCTGGTTTGTATGATTGCAGACTATAACTCCTAATTCTGGTATAATTGCTAATAGTATTGTATATAGTATTCATCATTGTTGCATTGTGTTCATGGTAGACCTCACTGTTAGTGTGAAGACAAAGGGTCTCAGTTATGGTTGTAACTGACATCATAATCCAACATGTTTGATATGTGATGTAAATACTATGAATATGACTTGGCTGTTCTGATCAGATCCATTCCTCAACAATATCTGTATAACATGTTTAACTGACACCATATGACTAGCAACTCCAGTTATTTAACCACTTTATACTTGTTTGGTTCATAAATCTGCTTTGTATCATATTACCTTAGGTTTTTCTCCACAGCTTTTAAACAATATAACTTTTACATTTATATTTAGAGGGCATTTCCAATTCACTATATTTTGATGTGGACTTTAATGGAGATAATCTCTTAGTGTTGCTGTACTTGATGTAGTTACTGAGTTGATGTGTTCTGTTTGTTCCAGGTAACAGTTCCCCCACCCTGACCGTCCTGCCCCCATCTAGTGAGGAGCTGTCCAGTACAACAACAGCCACACTGATGTGTCTGGCCAACAAGGGCTTCCCCTCAGACTGGACCTTGAGCTGGAAAGTGGACGGGACCAGCAAGAACCAGAAGACCAGTCCCGGGGTCCTGGAGAAGGATGGCCTGTACAGCTGGAGCAGCACCCTGACTCTCACTGGCCAGGAGTGAACCAAGGCAGGAGAGGTGACCTGAGAAGCCCAGCAGAAATCCCAGACTCCAGTCACCAAGACCCTAAGTAGCGCTGACTGTTCTGGGTAGGACCCCTCAGACACCCCTGTGAAGAGAGGCTGCTGGTTCCTCTGCTTTGACTCTGTTCTGAGATCAGATGTTCTCTGTCTTGTTGATCACTGACATGTAGACTAACAGGGGGCTTTGCTTGAGTTCATGTGTCAATCCTCTCTGTAGACTGAGATTCAATCGGTGTTAGATTTGATGAGTTCTGTTTTTTTACTATTAGATACTGTAGGAATGTTTGCTTTGATGCTCTGATGAATAGATGAAAATAAAGATTTCCCTTTGGAACACATATTTCTGTTGTCTCTTTTAATAATTAGACTGCAGTCTTCAATGTTGAATGATATAGAAAAATATTCGTAAAGTATGTTTCACAGTTTCTATGAAAACTATCTGACCTAAAACTTATTGCTTAGTTCTTTATGTTCTAACCACAATGTCATTAACAGGTAGTTTATACCAAAAAAGGATACTACTATTTTCACAGATTAACAGGAGAGGTTTAGCCATTTGTAGTACAGTAGGTACTCTTTATTCATATTTCTCAGAAGTTTTTGACCTGCTTGACTTCTAGATTTATAAATACAATAATGTAATGCTATTGAACATTTGATCGATATCTCACACCTGCATTTAGCTACATTTATTTAAAAAGTTGTCCACATAATATTACCAGTATCAAATCTGCAAGATAGTCATAGAGTCTTCTCTACCTCTAACACCCTGGTAACAGAGTCAACATCTGGTGACATTAGAGCTCTATTCTGGGACATTCAGGACCACCCAGCTCTGTCTATGTAAATTTTAGTTTCACTCCCACAACTTCCAGTCTAGCAGATGAACAGTTTCACTGCCTGAAATATCCTGGACTGGGCCAGATGTGGGGGAGTGGATTGGTTTGAACGTTTATGGTTGATTCAGGGTGGGAGACATAACAGATACATAAGTAATCAGTAATACATGGACATCATACTTAAATTAGATATGTGCATAAACATGTCTCATATTTGAGCCCTGCATCATGTCTCATTCACTAATGTAACAGTC
>NW_027006977.1:0-2480 GCF_036934945.1 Oncorhynchus masou masou
TCTGTGTTAAAGGAAGCAGCAGGTCTCTGTGTTAAAGGAAGCAGCAGGTCTGTGTTTTAAAGGAAACAGCAGGTCTCTGTGTTAAAGGAAGCAGCAGGTCTCTGTGTTAAAGGAAGCAACAGGTCTGTGTTTTAAAGGAAACAGCAGATCTGTGTTTTAAAGGAAACAGCAGGTCTGTGTGTTAAAGGAAGCAGCAGGTCTGTTTGTTAAAGGAAACAGCAGGTCTGTGTGTTAAAGGAAGCAGCAGGTCTCTGTGTTAAAGGAAGCAGCAGGTCTGTGTTTTAAAGGAAACAGCAGGTCTCTGTGTTAAAGGAAGCAGCAGGTCTCTGTGTTAAAGGAAGCAGCAGGTCTGTGTTTTAAAGGAAACAGCAGGTCTCTGTGTTAAAGGAAGCAGCAGGTCTCTGTGTTAAAGGAAGCAACAGGTCTGTGTTTTAAAGGAAACAGCAGATCTGTGTTTTAAAGGAAACAGCAGGTCTGTGTGTTAAAGGAAACAGCAGGTATCTGTGTTTAAATAAGCAACAAAGCTAATCATTATGATTATATCCCAATCTTGGTGAAACATTTCATGTCCTTTATCCACCGACTGTATGATCTCTCATGTATGTTAATAATATGTGTGGGGTCTGCCTCTGGCTCCATTTTTCAAAGAATAAATCACTCCAGGATAATTCAGCCTCATTACAAAATGTCATGAAGCATTAGACCTGCAATAAACAATGGATTGTGGGTGCCACAAACTAAAAGTTTGGATTACATTTTTCCCACATAAAAGAGAGCGGAAAATTAATTGACTAATAATTCTAGTTATCACGTCCTGCTTTCAACTCAGCTGTGTGATGCTATCAGGAAATGGATGGTCTGCTGATGGTCTGGTGTAAAGGCCATGCCAACATTTCAGCACATTGATGGTCAAATCAACATCATTTACGCCCATCTGTCATGACAGCCTTAACATTCAAATCGTCACCATAACCCTCATCCTAATTGACTAGCTGATTACGTTTTTGGTGCAGAGATTATCCACAAGAAAACACTGCTGCTAATCCACCCATGACTGAGTCAAACACCAGAGATGGTATAGTGAGTAGTGAGACAACATGTCAAAGTCCACTTTTCAACACATTATGGGTCAAATCAACAGTCACTGCTGCTAATGCACCCATGAGTCAAACACCAGAGATGGTATAGTGAGTGTTGAGACAACATGTCAAAGTCCACTTTTCAACACATTATGGGTCAAATCAACAGTCACTGCTGCTAATCCACCCATTAGTCAAACACCAGAGATGGTATAGTGAGTGTTGAGACAACATGTCAAAGTCCACTTTTCAACACATTATGGGTCAATCAACAGTCACTGCTGCTAATCCACCCATGACTGAGTCAAACACCAGAGATGGTATAGTGAGTAGTGAGACAACATGTCAAAGTCCACTTTTCAACACATTATGGGTCAAATCAACAGTCACTGCTGCTAATCCACCCATGACTGAGTCAAACACCAGAGATGGTATAGTGAGTAGTGAGACAACATGTCAAAGTCCACATTTCAACACATTATGGGTCAAATCAACAGTCACTGCTGCTAATCCACCCATGACTGAGTCAAACACCAGAGATGGTATAGTGAGTAGTGAGACAACATGTCAAAGTCCACATTTCAACACATTAGGGGTCAAATCAACAGTCACGGCTGCTAAAGCATCCAGCCGTCCAAACACCAGAGATGGTGTAGCTTGTGACATAAAATGACTTCCTTGTGGAGCAGACTTCTGTGTCAACATGAATGGATTCTGTTTAGTGATGAAATGACTTCTGTGTGTCAACATGAATGGATTCTGTTTACTGATGAAATGACTTCTGTGTGTCAACATGAATGGATTCTGTTTAGTGATAGAAATGACTTCTGTGTCAACATGAATGGATTCTGTTTAGTGATGAAATGACTTCTGTGTGTCAACATGAATGGATTCTGTTTACTGATGAAATGACTTCTGTCAACATGAATGGATTCTGTTTAGTGATGAAATGACTTCTGTGTGTCAACATGAATGGATTCTGTTTAGTGATGAAATGACTTCTGTGTGTCAACATGAATGGATTCTGTTTAGTGATGAAATGACTTCTGTGTGTCAACATGAATGGATTCTGTTTAGTGATGAAATGACTTCTGTGTGTCAACATGAATGGATTCTGTTTAGTGATGAAATGACTTCTGTGTGTCAACATGAATGGATTCTGTTTAGTGATGAAATGACTTCTGTGTGTCAACATGAATGGATTCTGTTTAGTGATGAAATGACTTCTGTGTGTCAACATGAATGGATTCTGTTTAGTGATGAAATGACTTCTGTGTGTCAACATGAATGGATTCTGTTTAGTGATGAAATGACTTCTGTGTGTCAACATGAATGGATTCTGTTTAGTGATGAAATGACTTCTGTGTGTCAACATGAATGGATTCTGTTTAGTGATGAAAT
>NW_027006978.1:0-2480 GCF_036934945.1 Oncorhynchus masou masou
TTTCTGACCGGGGCCCCAATTTGTGTCCAAGTTTTGGCAAGAGTTTTGTAGGTTACTGGGAGCGAGTGTCAGCCTGTCTTCAGGGTTTCATCCCCAGAGCAACGGTCAAACGGAGAGGGCCAACCAAGATTTGGAGAGAGTGTTGCGATGTTTGGTTTCTAAGAATCCCTCTTCCTGGAGTCAACAACTCTCTATGGTTGAGTACGCTCACAATTCGTTGCCAGTGGCAGCCACGGGTCTCTCTCCGTTTGAGTGTAGTTTAGGTTACCAGCCACCTATCTTTCCCAGTACGGAGTCCGAGGTCACTGTTCCCTCCGCTCACGCTTTCATCCAGAGGTGCCGTCACGCATGGAGCAGAGCCCGTGAGACTCTTCTCCGGGTGGGGCGCGCACCAAGGCTAAGGCCGATCGCCACCGGTCGAAGCCTCCGGTATACGTCGTTGGCCAAAGAGTGTGGCTTTCTACTAAGAACATTCCACTCCGATCCGTTTCGAACAAGCTTGCCCCCAAATTTATCGGCCCGCTCAGAGTCACCAGGATCATTAGTCCGGTGGCGGTCCGGCTCAAGCTTCCTCCGGCGTATAGGAGAATTCATCCTACCTTTCATGTGTCTAAAATAAAACCTGTGTTTCAGGCACGCATTAACCCGCCGGTCCCGGTTCCCCCGCCGCCACGACTTGTTGATGGGGAGACCACCTTTTCTGTCAATCGTATTTTGGACTCTAGAAGGAGGGGACGCGGATTCCAGTACCTGGTGGACTGGGAGGGTTACGGCCCGGAGGAGAGAAGTTGGGTACCTGCTAGGGACATTCTGGATCACTCCCTTATCGATGATTTCAATCGACAGGTAAATTCGCCTGGGAACGCCAAGAGGCGTTCCTAGAGGGGTATTGTCACGGTTCATGAATCCACTGCCTCCGTCTCTTCTCGCTCTCTCTCTCTCTCTCTCTCTCTCTCTCTCTCTCCAGTGTTTGTGTGGGCGTGGTTTCCCAATCTCGGCCTGATTGTCTGCGCCAGCTGGAACCACTTATCTTCCCTTTATATGTTCTGTTACCAGTGTTTCTTGTTGTCAGATCGTTGTTTCTCTCTCTCTCTCTCTCTCCAGTGTTTGTGTGGGCGTGGTTTCCCAATCTCGGCCTGATTGTCTGCGCCAGCTGGAACCACTTATCTTCCCTTTATATGTTCTGTTACCAGTGTTTCTTGTTGTCAGATCGTTGTTTCTTCTCTGAGGTTGTGGCGTGTGTCCGTGCTCTTCTCTTGTGTGGATTATCTGCTGTGCTCCTTCCTACTCATCTGGACACACTCCCTGGTTTTCTCAGCACGTTATGATCGGAAGATGCGCCCGAGTTCCTGGGTCGGATTCCTTCTGAGTACAGTCTGTCTGTCATGTTGCTGCTGTGAACTACATTCATTAAAACCATCGTTGCTTGCATCTTGCATCCGCCTCTGTGTTGTAACAGTGGGTTAACTGCCTTGTTCAGGGGCAGAACGACAGATTTATACCTTGTCAGCTCATAAGCAACAAACAGATTTGATCAGTTCTCAACGCTATAAAAAAAACTACGAAATAGTGGGCGGGGTCGATTCAACACAGTAAATAGGATATAATCTGTCAGAATATACTGTATCCCCACCATAAACGTGTTGATATCGTGAGAACAGTATCAATTAAATCTATGTACAATAACTGGAGCCTGTAATGTAAAACTTGGTCGCCATTTAGAAGGTTTATCCAGAGAGCAACTCCTTCATTCTTTATCCTGTGCCAAGTTCTGTAAATATATACTCGCTCTCTGCACAGATGAAAAAATGCAAGTGTGACCCCGAGGTTCAGTCAAAGATAACATTTATTCACGATACCAGAGGGGTATGCAGCAGTCGCAAAACATGAAGGGAAAAATGTTAACCAGAAGAGAAATCCATTGCCTCTCAAGATGTGGTAAGTTCAGTTGTCTCACATGGAGCCGAAATTGAAAGGTGCCTGTCTGCTGCAGTATTTCTAAAGGGCTGTGCGTTACATTCATCACCACCCCCACAGTTCCTCATATAGAACAGTGTTATGAACTTGAGTGAAGACCCAAACGCGGTTTTAACAGAAAACAGAGTTCTTTAATAAAAAACAGGAATGGCATAAATCCTCTTCCAACGTAGTCAATGGAACAAAAGAACGTAGTATAATGCAGGTTGCACCTGCCATGCAGACTCCGACAGGACAGGACAAGGTGGAAGCAAACGAGACGACAGCTTGCTTCTGGCATCAAAAAACACAAACAAGAATCAGACACTGAAAGTAGCAGGAACAGAGAAAGAAATAGAGACCTAATCAGAGGGGAAGAGAGAACAGGTGGGGAAAGAGAGAATGAGCTAGTTAGGTGAAATGTAGAACAGCTGAGGGATGAGAGACAGAGAAGGTAACCTAAAAAGACCAGCAGAGAGAGAGAATGAAGAGAAAGGACAGGAACAGACATAACAAGACATGAC
>NW_027006979.1:0-2479 GCF_036934945.1 Oncorhynchus masou masou
GTTAAACACAAATGATCTTTCAAAGGAGAATTAGGCAGATCTAATGCCAAAAAAAGAAATTCTTGCCTTCTTCACCCATGTTTTATTTTATTCATGCAAAAGCAGTGTGTAGTTTCTGTAGAAAACTAAACCACTTCATGGATAAAAAGCAAGAAAACACTATTTAGATTTTAATTTAGTTCAATTACCACTAATCTCTCTCTCGCTCTCTCTCTCTTTCTCTCTCTTCTCTCTCTCTCTCTCTCTCTCTCTCAGGGTCTCCTTATGGTGAGCCAGTGTGTTCTGCTTATGCCACCGGGATGAACCAATACCTGCTGCTGTCCTGCTCCTGGGAAGGTGACCACAACAACAGTTACAGCCACAACAACCACCACAACAACAATACATATAATTATAATAATACTTGTAGGTGGGTTTCCCAAGGCTGTGGTGTGGTGGGAGGTGCCTAAAGAAGAGTGGAGGGGCCAAGAAGTGGAGACTTCCAAGATCCTGGTAATCTGTTCGAACTCCACCCAGAATGGACAGGCCTACACCTGTTATGCCAAACACCCCCTGACACACACACCAGGACCTGCAGCCTTGGTAAAGAGCACTGTGAGATTGACATGTATCAGGTTTTAACTAACAGTCTAACTGACATGTACTGGGTTTAACTAACAATCTAATTGACATGTACCAGGTTTAACTAATAGTCTAGAATATATGTACTGATTTAACTAACAGTCTAATAGACATGTACTGGGTTTAACCAACAGTCTAAAAGACATGTATTGTGTTTAACTAAGTTCTACTAGACATGTAATTGCAATTTTAATTTTATTTAACTAGACAAATCAGTTAAGAACAAATTCTTATTTTCAATTACGGCCTAGGAACAGTGGGCTTGTCACGCCTTGGTCTTAGTATTTTGTGTTTTCGTTAATTAGTGGGTCAGGCCAGGGGTGTGACATGGGTTTATGTTGTTGTATTTCGTAGTGGGGTTTTTTAGTTATTGGGATTGCGGCTGAGTAGGGGTGTTGCATAGGTTTGGCTGCTTGAGGGTGTTCTCAATCAGAGTCAGGTGATTCTCGCTTGTCTCTGATTGGGAACCGTATTTAGTAGCCTGGGTTTCACTTTGTATTTCGTGGGTGAGTGTTCCTGTCTCTGTGTAGTTTCACCAGATAAGCTGTACTTAGGTTTCAATTCGCTTTTGTTGTTTTGTATTTTGTCTCAGTATTTTCATGTATTCGTCATTTGTTTCATTAAACAACATGAGTAACCAACACGCTGCATTTCGGTCCGACTCTTGCAACAAACGAAGAACGTCGTTGGCAGGGCTGCCTTGTTCAGGGCAGAACAACAGATGTTTTACCTTGTCAGCTCGAGATTCGACCTGCATTCTTTCGGTTATTCGTTCAACGCTTCTAACCACTACCACCCCACCTGCCACCCCATAACAGGTTTAACCTGTTGAAACTCTAGGGGCGCAATTTCATTTTTGGATGAAAAATGTTCCGTTTTAAACAAGATATTTTGTCACAAAAGATGCTCGACTATGCATATAATTGATAGCTTTCGGAAAGAAAAACACTCTGACGTGTCCAGAACTGCAAAGATATTTTCTGTGCGTGTCTCTAGAACGTGAGTTTAGCAAAACCAAGATGAGACGGCATCCAGAAAATGAGCAGGATTTTTGAGGCTCTGTTTTCCAT
The DNA here is from genome assembly GCF_036934945.1 of Oncorhynchus masou masou. Taxonomy (NCBI): domain Eukaryota; kingdom Metazoa; phylum Chordata; class Actinopteri; order Salmoniformes; family Salmonidae; genus Oncorhynchus; species Oncorhynchus masou. The sequence continues at coordinate 1,692 of NW_027006979.1, forward strand.
TGTCTCCTTATATGGCTGTGAATGCGAGAGGAGTAAGTCTGCCCTTTCTGTCGTTTCCCAAGGTGTCTGCAGCATTGTGACGTATTTGTAGGCATATCATTGGAAGATTGACCATAAGAGACCACATTTACCAGGTGTCCGCCCGTGTCCTGCGCCGAAATTGGTGCGCAAAGTCAGCTGCAAGTATTTTTCCACAGAATTCAGAGGAGAATGCAGGCTTCCACTTAACGAGTATCAATGAAGAGATATGTGAAAACACCTTGAGGATTGATTCAAACAACGTTTGCCATGTTTCGGCCGTATATTATGGAGTTAATTCGGAAAAAGTTTGACGTTGTAGGTGACTGAATTTTCGGCTTGCTCGGTAGCCAAATGCGATGTACAAACGGAGCGATTTCTCCTACACACAGACGCTTCAGGAAAAAACTCCGCATTTGGTATGTAACTGAGAGTCTCCTCATTGAAAACATCCGAAGCTCTTCAAAGGTAAATGATTTTATTTATTTGGTTATCTGGTTTTTGTGAAAATGTTGCGTACAATGCTACTTCAAAAATGCTAGCTAGCTTAGCATACTCTACACAAATTAGTCAATTGCTATGGTTCAAAAGCATATTTTGAAAATCTGAGATGACAGTGTTAAGAAAAGGCTGCTTGAGAGCAGGCGCATTATTTTCATTTTATTTGCGATTTTCAGAAATCGTTAACGTTATGCTACCGAGCCTGAGGCTTTAGTCACGATCCCGATGCGGGATGGGGAGTTTCAACTGGTTATTAACTACAACATTGT
>NW_027006980.1:0-2477 GCF_036934945.1 Oncorhynchus masou masou
TTGTCCCCACCGTATATATATTCTTATTCCATTCCTTTTTACTTAGATTTGTGTGTATTATGTAGTTGTTGTGGAATTGTTAGATTACTTGTTAGATATTGCTGCACTGTCGGAACTAGCAAAATGCTTGTGCTTCTACACTCGCAATAACATCTGCCAAATCATATGTATGTACCCACAAAATTTGGATTTGATTACAAGTAAGTTACTCTGTGGTCTTTGACCACACTGTGTTGTTACTTTGGTGAGTATAAACTCACGCATCGTGCAAAAAATCACCAAATATAAATACCAGTGTAGTCAATATACACAAGCAATATTCTCAGACGAATGACATATTTCATATCATCTGACAAAATGACACACTGCTCAACTCAGCTCAGCCATAGACCAATGGAGCATCCACAGTTACAACCAATAGGTGACACTAAAAGACCCATATATGGACACATTTCATCCGAGTAGTTTGCAACGCAACCCATAGCCTTTCAAAATGGATTTACAATTCTTCCAATGCACCGCACGCAAAACACACGCACTAAATAATTATGAGAAATACATATATTATACACATATACACATATATATATATATACTGAGTTTATAAAACATTAAGAACACCTACTTATTCCATGACAGACTGACCAGGTGAATCCAGGTGAAAGCTATGATCCCTTATTAATGTCACTTGTTGAATCCACTTCAATCAATGTAGATTTTAAGCCTTGATACAATTGAGACCACTGCACTGAGGCTAGGAAACACTGTCATCCACGATAATCGAGAATGTCAATAAGCATTTCTCACGGCTGGCCATGCTTTCCTACTGGCTATCCCAACCCCGGCCAACAGCTCCACAACCCCCACAGCTACTTGCCCAAGCCTTCCAGCTTCTCCTCTACCCAAATCCAGATAGCAGATGTTCTGAACGAGCTGCCAGACCTGGACTTGTACAAATCAGCTAGGACAGACCATCTGGACCCTCTCTTTCTAAAATTATCTGCCGCCATTGTTGCAACCCCATTTACCAGTCTGTTCAACCTCTTTCATATCGTCTGAGATCCCTAAAGAATGGAAAGCTGCGGGGTCGTCCCCCTCTTCAAAGGGGGAGACACTCTAGACGCAAACTGTTACAGACCTATATCCATCCTGCCCTGCCTTTCTAAAGTCTTAAAGTCAAGTTAACAAACAGATCACTGACTATTTCAAATCCCACCGTACCTTCTCCTCTGTGCAATCCGGTTTCCGAGCTGGTCAATGCCTCATCTGGTTCTACTTCTCAGATAGATGCTCAGTGTGTCAAATCGGAGGGCTGTTGTCCGGACCTCTGGCAGTCTATGTGGGTACCACAGAGTTCAATTCTGAGGCCGACTCTTTTCTCTGTATATATCAATGATGTCGCTCTTGCTGCTGATGATTGCTTGATCCACCTCTACGCAGATGACATAACTAACCTCCAAACGAGCTTCAATGCCATACAACACCTTCCATGGCCTCCAACTGCTCTTAAACTCTAGTAAAACAAAATGCATGCTCTTTAACCGATCACTACCTGCACCCGACTAGCATCACTACTTTGGATGGTTTCTGAATATGTAGACAACAACAAATACCTAGGTGTCTGGCTAGACTGTAAACTCTCCTTCGAGACTCTGAAGCATCTCCTATCCAAAATTAAATCTAGAATATTTCACAACAAAGCCTTCTCCTTCACTCACAATGCCAACATACCCTGGTAAAACTGACTATCCTACAGATCCTCGACTTCGGCGATGTCATTGTTCGAGGCTATTTTGTCACTCTACTCAGCATACCAGCATACTGATGCAGTCTATCACAGTGCCATTAGTTTTGTCACCACCCACCACTGCAACCTGTATGCTCTCAAAATCAAGCTGGCCCTCGCTACATATTAAAATTGACAGACCACTGGCTCCAGGTAATCTACAGTGGAGAGAACAAGTATTTGACACACTGCCGATTTTGCAGGTCCCAGCCTTGTGCAGGTCTACACAATTTTATCCCTGATGTCCTACACCCTCTCTGGTCTTGGCCAGTGTGGAAGGTTGGAGTCTGTTTGATTGTGTGTGTGGACAGGTGTATTTTATACAGGTAACGAGTTCAAACAGGTGCAGTTAATACAGGTAATGAGTGGAGAACAGGAGGGCTTCTTAAAGAAAACTAACAGGTCTGTGAGCTGGAATTCTTACTGGTTGGTAGGTGATCAAATACTTATGTCATGCAATAAAATGCAAATGATTTACATAAAAATCTAGATTCCGTCTCTCACAGTTGACATGTACCTATGATAAAAAATTACAGACCTCTACATTCTTTGTAAGTAGGAAGACCTGCAAAATAGTATGTCTTTGTATGTATGTCTTTGCTAGGTAAAGCTCCGCCTATCTTAGCTCACTGGTCACCATAACAACATCCACCCGTAGGATGCGCTCCAGCAGGTATATCTCACTGGTCAT
>NW_027006982.1:0-2476 GCF_036934945.1 Oncorhynchus masou masou
GAAACCATGTGGACACCTGGAAGCCATGTGGACACCTGGAAACCATGTGGACACCTGGAAACCATGTGGACACCTGACGCTCATGTGGACACCTGGAAGCCATGTGGACACCTGGAACCATGTGGACACTGGAAACCATGTGGACACCTGGAAACGCATGTGGACACCTGGATGTCATGTTGGACACCTGGAAGCCATGTGGACACCTGGAAGCCATGGACACCTGGAAACCATGTGGACACCTGGAAACCATGTGGACACCTGGAAGCCATGTGGACACCTGGAAACCATGTGGGCACCTGGAAACCATGTGGTTTCCACGCTCATGGTTTTCGGAAGCCATGTGGACATGAGTGCTTGTGGACACCTGGAAGTGTTGTGGACACCAGCATTATGTTGGACACCTGGAAGCCATGTGGACACCTGAAATGCCAACTGTGATGCCTGGAAGCCATGTGGACACCTGAAACCATGTGGACACCTGAACCATGTGGACACCTGGAAACATGTGGACACCTGGAAGCCGTGACACCTGGAAACTACAGCCACCTGGAAACCATGTGGACACCTGGAAGCCACGTGGACACCTGGAAGCCATGTGGACACCTGGAAGTTACGTGGACACCTGAAAACCATGGACACCTGGAAATCCATGTGGACACCCTGGAAACCATGTGGACACCTGGAAACCATGTGGACACCTGGAAACCATGTGGACACCTGGAAACCATGTAGACACCTGAAACCATGTGGACACCTGGGCCCAGCGTGGACACCTAGAGCAGCGTTTTCCTAAACCATGTGGGCAGCACTGAAGCCATGGCTGGACACCACTGATATGTTGGACACCTGGAAGCCATGTGGACACCTGGAAGCCATGTGGACACCTGGAAGCCATGTGGACACCTGGAAACCATGTGGACACCCGGGAAACCATGTGGACACCTGGAACTAGCACACCTGTGGACACCTGGAAGCCATGTGGACACCTGGAAACCATGTGGACACCTGGAAGCCATGTGGACACCTGGAAACCATGTGGACACCTGGAAACCATGTGGACACCTGGAAACCATGTGGACACCTGGAAGCCATGTGGACACCTGGAAACCATGTGGACACCTGGAAACCATGTGGACACCTGGAAACCATGTGGACACCTGGAAACCATGTGGACACCTGGAAACCATGTGGACACCTGGAAGCCATGTGGACACCTGGAAACCATGTGGACACCTGGAAACCATGTGGACACCTGGAAACCATGTGGACACCTGGAAACCATGTGGACACCTGGAAGCCATGTGGACACCTGGAAACCATGTGGACACCTGGAAACCATGTGGACACCTGGAAGCCATGTGGACACCTGGAAACCATGTGGACACCTGGAAACCATGTTGACACCTGGAAACCATGTGGACACCTGGAAACCATGTGGACACCTGGAAACCATGTGGACACCTGGAAACCATGTGGACACCTGGAAGCCATGTGGACACCTGGAAGCCATGTGGACACCTGGAAGCCATGTGGACACCTGGAAACCATGTGGACACCTGGAAACCATGTGGACACCTGGAAACCATGTGGACACCTGGAAGCCATGTGGACACCTGGAAACCATGTGGACACCTGGAAACCATGTGGACACCTGGAAACCATGTGGACACCTGGAAACCATGTGGACACCTGGAAGCCATGTGGACACCTGGAAGCCATGTGGACACCTGGAAACCATGTGGACACCTGGAACATGGGACACCTGATGTGGACACCTGGAAACCATGTGGACACCTGGAAGCCATGTGGACACCTGGAAGCCATGTGGACACCTGGAAACCATGTGGACACCTGGAAACCATGTGGACACCTGGAAACCATGTGAACACCTGGAAACCATGTGGACACCTGGAAACCATGTGGACACCTGGAAGCCATGTGGACACCTGGAAACCATGTGGACACCTGGAAACCATGTGGACACCTGGAAACCATGTGGACACCTGGAAGCCATGTGGACACCTGGAAACCATGTGGACACCTGGAAACCATGTGGACACCTGGAAGCCATGTGGACACCTGGAAACCATGTGGACACCTGGAAGCCATGTGGACACCTGGAAGCCATGTGGACACCTGGAAACCATGTGGACACCTGGAAACCATGTGGACACCTGGAAGCCATGTGGACACCTGGAAACCATGTGGACACCTGGAAGCCATGTGGACACCTGGAAACCATGTGGACACCTGGAAACCATGTGGACACCTGGAAACCATGTGGACACCTGGAAGCCATGTGGACACCTGGAAACCATGTGGACACCTGGAAGACATGTGGACACCTGGAAACCATGTGGACACCTGGAAGCCATGTGGACACCTGGAAACCATGTGGACACCTGGAAACCATGTGGACACCTGGAAGCCATGTGGACACCTGGAAACCATGTGGACACCTGGAAGCCATGTG
>NW_027006983.1:0-121072 GCF_036934945.1 Oncorhynchus masou masou
GACTGGTCACCCCCCAGAGCCTGGTTCCTCTGGTCTACCCAGTACAGCCAGTAGAGGACTGGTCACCCCTCAGAGCCTGGTTCCTCTCTACCCGGTACAGCCAGTAGAGGACTGGTCACCCCTCAGAGCCTGGTTCCTCTGGTCTACCCAGTACAGCCAGTAGAGGACTGGTCACCCATCAGAGCCTGGTTGCTCTAGTCTACCCAGTACAGCCAGTAGAGGACTGGTCAACCCTCAGAGCCTGGTTCCTCTGGTCTACCCAGTACAGCCAGTAGAGGACTGGTCACCCCTCAGAGCCTGGTTCCTCTGGTCTACCCAGTACAGCCAGTAGAGGACTGGTCACCCCTCAGAGCCTGGTTCCTCTGGTCTACCCAGTACAGCCAGTAGAGGACTGGTCACCCCCCAGAGCCTGGTTCCTCTGGTCTACCCAGTACAGCCAGTAGAGGACTGGTCACCCCTCAGAGCCTGGTTCCTCTCTACCCAGTACAGCCAGTAGAGGACTGGTCACCCCTCAGAGCCTGGTTCCTCTGGTCTACCCAGTACAGCCAGTAGAGTACTGGTCACCCTCAGAGCCTGGTTCCTCTGGTCTACCCAGTACAGCCAGTAGAGGAATGGTCAACCCTCAGAGTCTGGTTCCTCTCTACCCAGTACAGCCAGTAGAGGACTGGTCACCCTCAGGGCCTGGTTCCTCTCTACCCAGTACAGCCAGTAGAGGACTGGCCACCCCCAGAGCCTGGTTCCTCTGGTCTACCCAGTACAGCCAGTAGAGGACTGGTCACCCCTCAGAGCCTGGTTCCTCTGGTCTACCCAGTACAGCCAGTAGAGGACTGGTCACCCCTCAGAGCCTGGTTCCTCTCTTCCCAGTACAGCCAGTAGAGGACTGGTCACCCTCAGAGCCTGGTTCCTCTCTACCCAGTACAGCCAGTAGAGGACTGGTCACCCCCAGAGCCTGGTTCCTCTCCACCCAGTACAGCCAGTAGAGGACTGGTCACCCCCCAGAGCCTGGTTCCTCTGGTCTACCCAGTACAGCCAGTAGAGGACTGGTCACCCCTCAGAGCCTGGTTCCTCTGGTCTACCCAGTACAGCCAGTAGAGGACTGGTCCCCCTCAGAGCCTGGTTCCTCTGGTCTACCCAGTACAGCCAGTAGAGGACTGGTCACCCCTCAGAGCCTGGTTCCTCTCTACCCAGTACAGCCAGTAGAGGACTGGTTCCCCCTCAGAGCCTGGTTCCTCTGGTCTACCCAGTACAGCCAGTAGAGGACTGGTCACCCCTCAGAGCCTGGTTACTCTGGTCTACCCAGTACAGCCAGTAGAGTACTGGTCACCCCTCAGAGCCTGGTTCCTCTGGTCTACCCAGTACAGCCAGTAGAGGACTGGTCACCCCTCAGAGCCTGGTTCCTCTGGTCTACCCAGTACAGCCAGTAGAGGACTGGTCACCCCTCAGAGCCTGGTTCCTCTGGTCTACCCAGTACAGCCAGTAGAGGACTGGTCACCCCCCAGAGCCTGGTTCCTCTCTACCCAGTACAGCCAGTAGAGGACTGGTCACACCTCAGAGCCTGGTTCCTATCTACCCAGTACAGCCAGTAGAGGACTGGTCCCCCTCAGAGCCTGGTTCCTCTGGTCTACCCAGTACAGCCAGTAGAGGACTGGTCACCCCTCAGAGCCTGGTTCCTCTGGTCTACCCAGTACAGCCAGTAGAGGACTGGTCACCCCTCAGAGCCTGGTTCCTCTGGTCTACCCAGTACAGCCAGTAGAGGACTGGTCACCCCTCAGAGCCTGGTTCCTCTGGTCTACCCAGTACAGCCAGTAGAGGACTGGTCCCCCTCAGAGCCTGGTTCCTCTGGTCTACCCAGTACAGCCAGTAGAGGACTGGTCACCCCTCAGAGCCTGGTTCCTCTCTACCCAGTACAGCCAGTAGAGGACTGGTCACCCCTCAGAGCCTGGATCCTCTGGTCTACCCAGTACAGCCAGTAGAGGACTGGTCCCCCTCAGAGCCAGGTTCCTCTGGTCTACCCAGTACAGCCAGTAGAGGACTGGTCACCCCTCAGAGCCTGGTTCCTCTCTACCCAGTACAGCCAGTAGAGGACTGGTCACCCCTCAGAGCCTGGTTCCTATCTGCCCAGTACAGCCAGTAGAGGACTGGTCACCCCTCAGAGCCTGGTTCCTCTGGTCTACCCAGTACAGCCAGTAGAGGACTGGTCACCCCTCAGAGCCTGGTTCCTCTGATCTACCCAGTACAGCCAGTAGAGGACTGGTCACCCCTCAGAGCCTGGTTCCTCTGATCTACCCAGTACAGCCAGTAGAGGAATGGTCCCCCTCAGAGCCTGGTTCCTCTGGTCTACCCAGTACAGCCAGTAGAGGACTGGTCCCCCTCAGAGCCTGGTTCCTCTGGTCTACCCAGTACAGCCAGTAGAGGACTGGTCACCCCTCAGAGCCTGGTTACTCTGGTCTACCCAGTACAGCCAGTAGAGTACTGGTCACCCCTCAGAGCCTGGTTCCTCTGGTCTACCCAGTACAGCCAGTAGAGGACTGGTCACCCCTCAGAGCCTGGTTCCTCTGGTCTACCCAGTACAGCCAGTAGAGGACTGGTCACCCCTCAGAGCCTGGTTCCTCTGGTCTACCCAGTACAGCCAGTAGAGGACTGGTCACCCCTCAGAGCCTGGTTCCTCTCTACCCAGTACAGTCAGTAGAGGACTGGTCCCCCTCAGAGCCTGGTTCCTCTCTCCCCAGTACAGCCAGTAGAGGACTGGTCACACCTCAGAGCCTGGTTCCTCTGGTCTACCCAGTACAGCCAGTAGAGGACTGGTCACCACTCAGAGCCTGGTTCCTCTGGTCTACCCAGTACAGCCAGTAGAGGACTGGTCACCCCTCAGAGCCTGGTTCCTCTGGTCTACCCAGTACAGCCAGTAGAGGACTGGTCACCCCTCAGAGCCTGGTTGCTCTGGTCTACCCAGTACAGCCAGTAGAGGACTGGTCACCCCCCAGAGACTGGTTCCTCTGGTCTACCCAGTACAGCCAGTAGAGGACTGGTCACCCCTCAGAGCCTGGTTGCTCTGGTCTACCCAGTACAGCCAGTAGAGGACTGGTCACCCCTCAGAGCCTGGTTCCTCTCTACCCAGTACAGCCAGTAGAGGACTGGTCACCCCCAGAGCCTGGTTCCTCTCCACCCAGTACAGCCAGTAGAGGACTGGTCACCCCCAGAGCCTGGTTCCTCTGGTCTACCCAGTACAGCCAGTAGAGGACTGGTCACCCCTCAGAGCCTGGTTCCTCTGGTCTACCCAGTACAGCCAGTAGAGGACTGGTCCCCCTCAGAGCCTGGTTCCTCTGGTCTACCCAGTACAGCCAGTAGAGGACTGGTCACCCTCAGAGCCTGGTTCCTCTCTACCCAGTACAGCCAGTAGAGGACTGGTTCCCCCTCAGAGCCTGGTTCCTCTGGTCTACCCAGTACAGCCAGTAGAGGGACTGGTCACCCCTCAGAGCCTGGTTACTCTGGTCTACCCAGTACAGCCAGTAGAGTACTGGTCACCCCTCAGAGCCTGGTTCCTCTGGTCTACCCAGTACAGCCAGTAGAGGACTGGTCACCCCTCAGAGCCTGGTTCCTCTGGTCTACCCAGTACAGCCAGTAGAGGACTGGTCACCCCTCAGAGCCTGGTTCCTCTGGTCTACCCAGTACAGCCAGTAGAGGACTGGTCACCCCCAGAGCCTGGTTCCTCTCTACCCAGTACAGCCAGTAGAGGACTGGTCACACCTCAGAGCCTGGTTCCTATCTACCCAGTACAGCCAGTAGAGGACTGGTCCCCCTCAGAGCCTGGTTCCTCTGGTCTACCCAGTACAGCCAGTAGAGGACTGGTCACCCCTCAGAGCCTGGTTCCTCTGGTCTACCCAGTACAGCCAGTAGAGGACTGGTCACCCCTCAGAGCCTGGTTCCTCTGGTCTACCCAGTACAGCCAGTAGAGGACTGGTCACCCCTCAGAGCCTGGTTCCTCTGGTCTGCCCAGTACAGCCAGTAGAGGACTGGTCACCCCTCAGAGCCTGGTTCCTCTGGTCTACCCAGTACAGCCAGTAGAGGACTGGTCCCCCTCAGAGCCTGGTTCCTCTGGTCTACCCAGTACAGCCAGTAGAGGACTGGTCACCCCTCAGAGCCTGGTTCCTCTCTAGTACAGCCAGTGAGGACTGGTCACCCCTCAGAGCCTGGATCCTCTGGTCTACCCAGTACAGCCAGTAGAGGACTGGTCCCCCTCAGAGCCTGGTTCCTCTGGTCTACCCAGTACAGCCAGTAGAGGACTGGTCACCCCTCAGAGCCTGGTTCCTCTCTACCCAGTACAGCCAGTAGGGACTGGTCACCCCTCAGAGCCTGGTTCCTCCCTACCCAGTACAGCCAGTAGAGGACTGGTCACCCCTCAGAGCCTGGTTCCTCTGGTCTACCCAGTACAGCCAGTAGAGGACTGGTCACCCCTCAGAGCCTGGTTCCTCTGATCTACCCAGTACAGCCAGTAGAGGACTGGTCACCCTCAGAGCCTGGTTCCTCTGATCTACCCAGTAGCCAGTGAGGAATGGTCCCCCTCCCTGGTTCCTCTGGTCTACCCAGTACAGCCAGTAGAGGACTGGTCCCCCTCAGAGCCTGGTTCCTCTGGTCTACCCAGTACAGCCAGTAGAGGACTGGTCACCCCTCAGAGCCTGGTTACTCTGGTCTACCCAGTACAGCCAGTAGAGTACTGGTCACCCCTCAGAGCCTGGTTCCTCTGGTCTACCCAGTACAGCCAGTAGAGGACTGGTCACCCCTCAGAGCCTGGTTCCTCTGGTCTACCCAGTACAGCCAGTAGAGGACTGGTCACCCCTCAGAGCCTGGTTCCTCTGGTCTACCCAGTACAGCCAGTAGAGGACTGGTCACCCCTCAGAGCCTGGTTCCTCTCTACCCAGTACAGTCAGTAGAGGACTGGTCCCCCTCAGAGCCTGGTTCCTCTCTCCCCAGTACAGCCAGTAGAGGACTGGTCACACCTCAGAGCCTGGTTCCTCTGGTCTACCCAGTACAGCCAGTAGAGGACTGGTCACCACTCAGAGCCTGGTTCCTCTGGTCTACCCAGTACAGCCAGTAGAGGACTGGTCACCCCTCAGAGCCTGGTTCCTCTGGTCTACAGTACAGCCAGTAGAGGACTGGTCACCCTCAGAGCCTGGTTCCTCTGGTCTACCCAGTACAGCCAGTAGAGGACTGGTCCCTCCTCAGAGCCTGGTTCCTCTCAACCCAGTACAGCCAGTAGAGGACTGGTCACCCCTCAGAGCCTGGTTCCTCTCTACCCAGTACAGCCAGTAGAGGACTGGTCACCCCTCAGAGCCTGGTTCCTCTGGTCTACCCAGTACAGCCAGTAGAGGACTGGTCACCCCTCAGAGCCTGGTTCCTCTCTACCCAGTACAGCCAGTAGAGGACTGGTCCCCCTCAGAGCCTGGTTCCTCTGGTCTACCCAGTACAGCCAGTAGAGGACTGGTCACCCCTCAGAGCCTGGTTCCTCTGATCTACCCAGTACAGCCAGTAGAGGAATGGTCCCCCTCAGAGCCTGGTTCCTCTGGTCTACCCAGTACAGCCAGTAGAGGACTGGTCACCCCTCAGAGCCTGGTTCCTCTCTACCCAGCCAGTAGAGGACTGGTCACCCCTCAGAGCCTGGTTCCTCTGGTCTACCCAGTACAGCCAGTAGAGGACTGGTCACCACTCAGAGCCTGGTTCCTCTGGTCTACCCAGTACAGCCAGTAGAGGACTGGTCACCCCTCAGAGCCTGGTTCCTCTGGTCTACCCAGTACAGCCAGTAGAGGACTGGTCACCCCTCAGAGCCTGGTTCCTCTCTACCCAGTACAGCCAGTAGAGGACTGGTCACCCTCAGAGCCTGGTTCCTCTGGTCTACCCAGTACAGCCAGTAGAGGACTGGTCACCACTCAGAGCCTGGTTCCTCTGGTCTACCCAGTACAGCCAGTAGAGGACTGGTCACCCTCAGAGCCTGGTTCCTCTGGTCTACCCAGTACAGCCAGTAGAGGACTGGTCACCCCTCAGAGCCTGGTTCCTCTGATCTACCCAGTACAGCCAGTAGAGGACTGGTCCCTCCTCAGAGCCTGGTTCCTCTCAACCCAGTACAGCCAGTAGAGGACTGGTCACCCCTCAGAGCCTGGTTCCTCTCTACCCAGTACAGCCAGTAGAGGACTGGTCCCCCTCAGAGCCTGGTTCCTCTGGTCTACCCAGTACAGCCAGTAGAGGGCTGGTCACCCCTCAGAGCCTGGTTCCTCTGGTCTACCCAGTACAGCCAGTAGAGGACTGGTCCCCCTCAGAGCCTGGTTCCTCTGGTCTACCCAGTACAGCCAGTAGAGGACTGGTCCCCCTCAGAGCCTGGTTCCTCTGGTCTACCCAGTACAGCCAGTAGAGGACTGGTCACCCCTCAGAGCCTGGTTCCTCTGGTCTACCCAGTACAGCCAGTAGAGGACTGGTCACCCCTCAGAGCCTGGTTCCTCTGATCTACCCAGTACAGCCAGTAGAGGACTGGTCACCCCTCAGAGCCTGGTTCCTCTGATCTACCCAGTACAGCCAGTAGAGGAATGGTCCCCCTCAGAGCCTGGTTCCTCTGGTCTACCCAGTACAGCCAGTAGAGGACTGGTCACCCCTCAGAGCCTGGTTCCTCTGGTCTACCCAGTACAGCCAGTAGAGGACTGGTCACCCCCCAGAGCCTGGTTCCTCTCTACCCAGTACAGCCAGTAGAGGACTGGTCACCCCTGAGCCTGGTTCCTCTCTACCCAGTACAGCCAGTAGAGGACTGGTCACACCTCAGAGCCTGGTTCCTCTCTACCCAGTACAGCCAGTAGAGGACTGGTCCCCCTCAGAGCCTGGTTCCTCTGGTCTACCCAGTACAGCCAGTAGAGTACTGGTCACCCCTCAGAGCCTGGTTCCTCTGATCTACCCAGTACAGCCAGTAGAGGACTGGTCACCCCTCAGAGCCTGGTTCCTCTGGTCTACCCAGTACAGCCAGTAGAGGACTGGTCACCCCTCAGAGCCTGGTTCCTCTCTACACAGTACAGCCAGTAGAGGACTGGTCACCCCTCAGAGCCTGGTTCCTCTGGTCTACCCAGTACAGCCAGTAGAGGACTGGTCACCCCCAGAGCCTGGTTCCTCTGGTCTACCCAGTACAGCCAGTAGAGGACTGGTCACCCCTCAGAGCCTGGTTCCTCTGGTCTACCCAGTACAGCCAGTAGAGGACTGGTCACCCCTCAGAGCCTGGTTCCTCTGGTCTACCCAGTACAGCCAGTAGAGGACTGGTCACCCCTCAGAGCCTGGTTCCTCTGGTCTACCCAGTACAGCCAGTAGAGGACTGGTAACCACTCAGAGCTTGGTTCCTATCTACCCAGTACAGCCAGTAGAGGACTGGTCAACCCTCAGAGCCTGGTTCCTCTGGTCTACCCAGTACAGCCAGTAGAGGACTGGTCACCCCCCAGAGCCTGGTTCCTATCTACACAGTACAGCCAGTAGAGGACTGGTCACCCCTCAGAGCCTGGTTCCTCTGGTCTACCCAGTACAGCCAGTAGAGGACTGGTCACCCCTCAGAGCCTGGTCCCTCTCTACCCAGTACAGCCAGTAGAGGACTGGTCACCCCTCAGAGCCTGGTTCCTCTCTACACAGTACAGCCAGTAGAGGACTGGTCACCCCTCAGAGCCTGGTTCCTCTGGTCTACCCAGTACAGCCAGTAGAGGACTGGTCACCCCCAGAGCCTGGTTCCTCTCTGCAGTACAGCCAGTAGAGGACTGGTCACCCCTCAGAGCCTGGTTCCTCTGGTCTACCCAGTACAGCCAGTAGAGGACTGGTCACCCCCAGAGCCTGGTTCCTCTCTACCCAGTACAGCCAGTAGAGGACTGGTCACCCCTCAGAGCCTGGTTCCTCTGGTCTACCCAGTACAGCCAGTAGAGGACTGGTCACCCCTCAGAGCCTGGTTCCTCTGGTCTACCCAGTACAGCCAGTAGAGGACTGGTCACCCCTCAGAGCCTGGTTCCTCTGGTCTACCCAGTACAGCCAGTAGAGGACTGGTAACCACTCAGAGCCTGGTTCCTATCTACCCAGTACAGCCAGTAGAGGACTGGTCAACCTCAGAGCCTGGTTCCTCTGGTCTACCCAGTACAGCCAGTAGAGGACTGGTCACCCCCAGAGCCTGGTTCCTATCTACACAGTACAGCCAGTAGAGGACTGGGCACCCCTCAGAGCCTGGTTCCTCTGGTCTACCCAGTACAGCCAGTAGAGGACTGGTCACCCCTCAGAGCCTGGTCCTCTCTACCCAGTACAGCCAGTAGAGGACTGGTCACCCCTCAGAGCCTGGTTCCTCTCTACCCAGTACAGCCAGTAGAGGACTGGTCACCCCCAGAGCCTGGTTCCTCTGGTCTACCCAGTACAGCCAGTAGAGGACTGGTCACCCCTCAGAGCCTGGTTCCTCTGGTCTACCCAGTACAGCCAGTAGAGGACTGGTCACCCCTCAGAGCCTGGTTCCTCTGGTCTACCCAGTACAGGACTGGTCACCCCTCAGAGCCTGGTTCCTCTGGTCTACCCAGTACAGCCAGGAGGATTGGTCAACCCTCAGAGCCTGGTTCCTCTGGTCTACCCAGTACAGCCAGTAGAGGACTGGTCAACCCTCAGAGCCTGGTTCCTCTGGTCTACCCAGTACAGCCAGTAGAGGACTGGTCAACCCTCAGAGCCTGGTTCCTCTGGTCTACCCAGTACAGCCAGTAGAGGACTGGTCACCCCTCAGAGCCTGGTTCCTCTCTACCCAGTACAGCCAGTAGAGGACTGGTCACCCCCAGAGCCTGGTTCCTCTCCACCCAGTACAGCCAGTAGAGGACTGGTCAACCCCCAGAGCCTGGTTCCTCTGGTCTACCCAGTACAGCCAGTAGAGGACTGGTCACCCCTCAGAGCCTGGTTCCTCTGGTCTACCCAGTACAGCCAGTAGAGGACTGGTCACCTCCTCAGAGCCTGGTTCCTCTGGTCTACCCAGTACAGCCAGTAGAGGACTGGTCACCCCTCAGAGCCTGGTTCCTCTGGTCTACCCAGTACAGCCAGTAGAGGACTGGTCACCCCTCAGAGCCTGGTTCCTCTGGTCTACCCAGTACAGCCAGTAGAGGACTGGTCACCCCTCAGAGCCTGGTTCCTCTCTACCCAGTACAGCCAGTAGAGGACTGGTCACCCCTCAGAGCCTGGTTCCTCTGGTCTACCCAGTACAGCCAGTAGAGGACTGGTCACCCCTCAGAGCCTGGTTCCTCTCTACCCAGTACAGCCAGTAGAGGAATGGTCATCCCTCAAAGCCTGGTTCCTCTCTACCCAGTACAGCCAGTAGAGGACTGGTCACCCCTCAGAGCCTGGTTCCTCTCTACCCAGTACAGCCAGTAGAGTACTGGTCACCCCTCAGAGCCTGGTTCCTCTCTACCCAGTACAGCCAGTAGAGGACTGGTCATCCCTCAGAGCCTGGTTCCTCTCTACCCAGTACAGCCAGTAGAGTACTGGTCACCCCTCAGAGCCTGGTTCCTCTGGTCTACCCAGTACAGCCAGTAGAGGACTGGTCATCCCTCAGAGCCTGGTTCCTCTGGTCTACCCAGTATAGCCAGTAGAGGACTGGGCACCCCTCAGAGCCTGGTTCCTCTGGTCTACCCAGTACAGCCAGTAGAGTACTGGTCACCCCTCAGAGCCTGGTTCCTCTCCACCCAGTACAGCCAGTAGAGGACTGGTCAACCCCCAGAGCCTGGTTCCTCTGGTCTACCCAGTACAGCCAGTAGAGGACTGGTCACCCCTCAGAGCCTGGTTCCTCTGGTCTACCCAGTACAGCCAGTAGAGAACTGGTCACCCCTCAGAGCCTGGTTCCTCTATACACAGTACAGCCAGTAGAGGACTGGTCACCCCTCAGAGCCTGGTTCCTCTGGTCTACCCAGTACAGCCAGTAGAGGACTGGTCACCCCCAGAGCCTGGTTCCTCTCTACCCAGTACAGCCAGTAGAGGACTGGTCACCCCTCAGAGCCTTGTTCCTCTCTACCCAGTACAGCCAGTAGAGGACTGGTCCCCCTCAGAGCCTGGTTCCTCTGGTCTACCCAGTACAGCCAGTAGAGGACTGGTCACCCCTCAGAGCCTGGTTCCTCTGGTCTACCCAGTACAGCCAGTAGAGGACTGGTCACCCCTCAGAGCCTGGTTCCTCTGGTCTACCCAGTACAGCCAGTAGAGGACTGGTAACCACTCAGAGCTTGGTTCCTATCTACCCAGTACAGCCAGTAGAGGACTGGTCAACCCTCAGAGCCTGGTTCCTCTGGTCTACCCAGTACAGCCAGTAGAGGACTGGTCACCCCCAGAGCCTGGTTCCTCTCTACCCAGTACAGCCAGTAGAGGACTGGTCACCCCTCAGAGCCTGGTTCCTCTGGTCTACCCAGTACAGCCAGTAGAGGACTGGGCACCCCTCAGAGCCTGGTTCCTCTGGTCTACCCAGTACAGCCAGTAGAGGACTGGTCACCCCTCAGAGCCTGGTCCCTCTCTACCCAGTACAGCCAGTAGAGTACTGGTCACCCCTCAGAGCCTGGTTCCTCTCTACCCAGTACAGCCAGTAGAGGACTGGTCACCCCCAGAGCCTGGTTCCTCTGGTCTACCCAGTACAGCCAGTAGAGGACTGGTCACCCCTCAGAGCCTGGTTCCTCTGGTCTACCCAGTACAGGACTGGTCACCCCTCAGAGCCTGGTTCCTCTGGTCTACCCAGTACAGCCAGTAGAGGATTGGTCAACCCTCAGAGCCTGGTTCCTCTGGTCTACCCAGTACAGCCAGTAGAGGACTGGTCACCCCTCAGAGCCTGGTTCCTCTATATCCAGTACAGCCAGTAGAGAACTGGTCACCCCTCAGAGCCTGGTTCCTCTGGTCTACCCAGTACAGCCAGTAGAGGACTGGTCACCCCTCAGAGCCTGGTTCCTCTGGTCTACCCAGTACAGCCAGTAGAGGACTGGTCACCCCTCAGAGCCTGGTTCCTCTCTACCCAGTACAGCCAGTAGAGGACTGGTCACCCCCAGAGCCTGGTTCCTCTCCACCCAGTACAGCCAGTAGAGGACTGGTCAACCCCCAGAGCCTGGTTCCTCTGGTCTACCCAGTACAGCCAGTAGAGGACTGGTCACCCCTCAGAGCCTGGTTCCTCTGGTCTACCCAGTACAGCCAGTAGAGGACTGGTCACCCCTCAGAGCCTGGTTCCTCTGGTCTACCCAGTACAGCCAGTAGAGGACTGGTCCCTCCTCAGAGCCTGGTTCCTCTGGTCTACCCAGTACAGCCAGTAGAGGACTGGTCACCCTCAGAGCCTGGTTCCTCTGGTCTACCCAGTACAGCCAGTAGAGGACTGGTCACCCCTCAGAGCCTGGTTCCTCTGGTCTACCCAGTACAGCCAGTAGAGGACTGGTCACCCCTCAGAGCCTGGTTCCTCTCTACCCAGTACAGCCAGTAGAGGACTGGTCATCCCCAGAGCCTGGTTCCTCTCTACCCAGTACAGCCAGTAGAGTACTGGTCACCCCTCAGAGCCTGGTTCCTCTCTACCCAGTACAGCCAGTAGAGGACTGGTCACCCCTCAGAGCCTGGTTCCTCTCTGCCCAGTACAGCCAGTAGAGGACTGGTCACCCCTCAGAGCCTGGTTCCTCTGGTCTACCCAGTACAGCCAGTAGAGGACTGGTCACCCCTCAGAGCCTGGTTCCTCTCTACCCAGTACAGCCAGTAGAGGACTGGTCATCCCTCAGAGCCTGGTTCCTCTCTACCCAGTACAGCCAGTAGAGGACTGGTCACCCCTCAGAGCCTGGTTCCTCTCTACCCAGTACAGCCAGTAGAGGACTGGTCACCCCTCAGAGCCTGGTTCCTCTCTACCCAGTACAGCCAGTAGAGGACTGGTCACCCCTCAGAGCCTGGTTCCTCTGGTCTACCCAGTACAGCCAGTAGAGGACTGGTCACCCCTCAGAGCCTGGTTCCTCTGGTCTACCCAGTACAGCCAGTAGAGGACTGGTCACCCCTCAGAGCCTGGTTCCTCTGGTCTACCCAGTACAGCCAGTAGAGGACTGGTCAACCCTCAGAGTCTGGTTCCTCTCTACCCAGTACAGCCAGTAGAGGACTGGTCACCCCTCAGAGCCTGGTTCCTCTCTACCCAGTACAGCCAGTAGAGGACTGGTCACCCCTCAGAGCCTGGTTCCTCTGGTCTACCCAGTACAGCCAGTAGAGGACTGGTCACCCCTCAGAGCCTGGTTCCTCTGGTCTACCCAGTACAGCCAGTAGAGGACTGGTCACCCATCAGAGCGTGGTTGCTCTAGTCTACCCAGTACAGCCAGTAGAGGACTGGTCACCCCTCAGAGCCTGGTTCCTCTGGTCTACCCAGTACAGCCAGTAGAGGACTGGTCACCCCTCAGAGCCTGGTTCCTCTGGTCTACCCAGTACAGCCAGTAGAGGACTGGTCACCCCTCAGAGCCTGGTTCCTCTGGTCTACCCAGTACAGCCAGTAGAGGACTGGTCACCCCCAGAGCCTGGTTCCTCTGGTCTACCCAGTACAGCCAGTAGAGGACTGGTCACCCCTCAGAGCCTGGTTCCTCTCTACCCAGTACAGCCAGTAGAGGACTGGTCACCCCTCAGAGCCTGGTTCCTCTGGTCTACCCAGTACAGCCAGTAGAGGACTGGTCACACCTCAGAGCCTGGTTCCTCTGGTCTATCCAGTACAGCCAGTAGAGGACTGGTCATCCCTCAGAGCCTGGTTCCTCTGGTCTACCCAGTACAGCCAGTAGAGGACTGGTCACCCCCAGAGCCTGGTTCCTCTCTACCCAGTACAGCCAGTAGAGTACTGGTCACCCCTCAGAGCCTGGTTCCTCTCTACCCAGTACAGCCAGTAGAGGACTGGTCATCCCTCAGAGCCTGGTTCCTCTCTACCCAGTACAGCCAGTAGAGTACTGGTCACCCCTCAGAGCCTGGTTCCTCTCTACCCAGTACAGCCAGTAGAGGACTGGTCATCCCTCAGAGCCTGGTTCCTCTCTACCCAGTACAGCCAGTAGAGGACTGGTCACCCCTCAGAGCCTGGTTCCTCTCTACCCAGTACAGCCAGTAGAGGAATGGTCAACCCTCAGAGTCTGGTTCCTCTCAACCCAGTACAGCCAGTAGAGGACTGGTCACCCTCAGAGCCTGGTTCCTCTCTTCCCAGTACAGCCAGTAGAGGACTGGTCATCCCTCAGAGCCTGGTTCCTCTCAACCCAGTACAGCCAGTAGAGTACTGGTCACCCCTCAGAGCCTGGTTCCTCTCTACCCAGTACAGCCAGTAGAGGACTGGTCACCCCTCAGAGCCTGGTTCCTCTGGTCTACCCAGTACAGCCAGTAGAGGACTGGTCACCCCTCAGAGCCTGGTTCCTCTGGTCTACCCAGTACAGCCAGTAGAGGACTGGTCACCCCTCAGAGCCTGGTTCCTCTGGTCTACCCAGTACAGCCAGTAGAGGACTGGTCACCCCTCAGAGCCTGGTTCCTCTCTACCCAGTACAGCCAGTAGAGGACTGGTCACCCCTCAGAGCCTGGTTCCTCTCTACCCAGTACAGCCAGTAGAGGACTGGTCACCCCACAGAGCCTGGTTCCTCTGGTCTACCCAGTACAGCCAGTAGAGGACTGGTCACCCCTCAGAGCCTGGTTCCTCTGGTCTACCCAGTACAGCCAGTAGAGGACTGGTCACCCATCAGAGCCTGGTTCTCTGGTCTACCCAGTACAGCCAGTAGAGGACTGGTCCCACCTCAGAGCCTGGTTCCTCTCTAGAGGACTGGTCACCCCTCAGAGCCTGGTTCCTCTGGTCTACCCAGTACAGCCAGTAGAGGACTAGTCACCCCTCAGAGCCTGGTTCCTCTCTACCCAGTACAGCCAGTAGAGGACGGGTCACCCCTCAGAGCCTGGTTCCTCTGGTCTACCCAGTACAGCCAGTAGAGGACTGGTCACCCCTCAGAGCCTGGTTCCTCTGGTCTACCCAGTACAGCCAGTAGAGGACTGGTCACCCCTCAGAGCCTGGTTCCTCTGGTCTACCCAGTACAGCCAGTAGAGGACTGGTCACCCCCAGAGCCTGGTTCCTCTCTACCCAGTACAGCCAGTAGAGGACTGGTCACCCCTCAGAGCCTGGTTCCTCTCTACCCAGTACAGCCAGTAGAGGACTGGTCACCCCTCAGAGCCTGGTTCCTCTCTACCCAGTACAGCCAGTAGAGGACTGGTCACCCCTCAGAGCCTGGTTCCTCTCTACCCAGTACAGCCAGTAGAGGACTGGTCACCCCTCAGAGCCTGGTTCCTCTGGTCTACCCAGTACAGCCAGTAGAGGACTGGTCACCCCTCAGAGCCTGGTTCCTCTCTACCCAGTACAGCCAGTAGAGGACTGGTCACCCCTCAGAGCCTGGTTCCTCTGGTCTACCCAGTACAGCCAGTAGAGTACTGGTCACCCCCAGAGCCTGGTTCCTCTGGTCTACCCAGTACAGCCAGTAGAGGACTGGTCACCCCTCAGAGCCTGGTTCCTCTCTACCCAGTACAGCCAGTAGAGGACTGGTCACCCCTCAGAGCCTGGTTCCTCTCTACCCAGTACAGCCAGTAGAGGACTGGTCACCCCTCAGAGCCTGGTTCCTCTCTACCCAGTACAGCCAGTAGAGTACTGGTCACCCCTCAGAGCCTGGTTCCTCTCTACAGTACAGCCAGTAGAGGACTGGTCACCCCTCAGAGCCTGGTTCCTCTCTACCCAGTACAGCCAGTAGAGGACTGGTCACCCCTCAGAGCCTGGTTCCTCTGGTCTACCCAGTACAGCCAGTAGAGGACTGGTCACCCCTCAGAGCCTGGTTCCTCTGGTCTACCCAGTACAGCCAGTAGAGGACTGGTCACCCCTCAGAGCCTGGTTCCTCTCTACCCAGTACAGCCAGTAGAGGACTGGTCACCCCTCAGAGCCTGGTTCCTCTGGTCTACCCAGTACAGCCAGTAGAGGACTGGTCACCCCTCAGAGCCTGGTTCCTCTGGTCTACCCAGTACAGCCAGTAGAGGACTGGTCACCCCTCAGAGCCTGGTTCCTCTCTACCCAGTACAGCCAGTAGAGGACTGGTCACCCCTCAGAGCCTGGTTCCTCTCTACCCAGTACAGCCAGTAGAGGACTGGTCACCCCTCAGAGCCTGGTTCCTCTCTACCCAGTACAGCCAGTAGAGGACTGGTCACCCCTCAGAGCCTGGTTCCTCTCTACCCAGTACAGCCAGTAGAGGACTGGTCACCCCTCAGAGCCTGGTTCCTCTGGTCTACCCAGTACAGCCAGTAGAGGACTGGTCATCCCTCAGAGCCTGGTTCCTCTCTACCCAGTACAGCCAGTAGAGGACTGGTCACCCCTCAGAGCCTGGTTCCTCTCTACCCAGTACAGCCAGTAGAGTACTGGTCACCCCTCAGAGCCTGGTTCCTCTCTACCCAGTACAGCCAGTAGAGGACTGGTCACCCCTCAGAGCCTGGTTCCTCTCTACCCAGTACAGCCAGTAGAGGACTGGTCACCCCTCAGAGCCTGGTTCCTCTGGTCTACCCAGTACAGCCAGTAGAGGACTGGTCACCCCTCAGAGCCTGGTTCCTCTGGTCTACCCAGTACAGCCAGTAGAGGACTGGTCACCCCTCAGAGCCTGGTTCCTCTGGTCTACCCAGTACAGCCAGTAGAGGACTGGTCACCCCTCAGAGCCTGGTTCCTCTCTACCCAGTACAGCCAGTAGAGGACTGGTCACCCCTCAGAGCCTGGTTCCTCTCTACCCAGTACAGCCAGTAGAGGACTGGTCACCCCTCAGAGCCTGGTTCCTCTGGTCTACCCAGTACAGCCAGTAGAGGACTGGTCACCCCCCAGAGCCTGGTTCCTCTGGTCTACCCAGTACAGCCAGTAGAGGACTGGTCACCCCCAGAGCCTGGTTCCTCTCTACCCAGTACAGCCAGTAGAGGACTGGTCAACCCTCAGAGCCTGGTTCCTCTCTCCCAGTACAGCCAGTAGAGTACTGGTCACCCCTCAGAGCCTGGTTCCTCTCTACCCAGTACAGCCAGTAGAGTACTGGTCACCCCTCAGAGCCTGGTTCCTCTCTACCCAGTACAGCCAGTAGAGGACTGGTCACCCCTCAGAGCCTGGTTCCTCTGGTCTACCCAGTACAGCCAGTAGAGGACTGGTCACCCCTCAGAGCCTGGTTCCTCTCTACCCAGTACAGCCAGTAGAGGACTGGTCACCCCTCAGAGCCTGGTTCCTCTCTACCCAGTACTGCCAGTAGAGGACTGGTCACCCCTCAGAGCCTGGTTCCTCTGGTCTACCCAGTACAGCCAGTAGAGGACTGGTCACCCCTCAGAGCCTGGTTCCTCTGGTCTACCCAGTACAGCCAGTAGAGGACTGGTCACCCCTCAGAGCCTGGTTCCTCTCTACCCAGTACAGCCAGTAGAGGACTGGTCACCCCTCAGAGCCTGGTTCCTCTCTCTAGTACAGTCAGTAGAGGACTGGTCACCCTCAGAGCCTGGTTCCTCTGGTCTAGAGGACCCAGTACAGCCAGTAGAGGACTGGTCCCCCCACAGAGCCTGGTTCCTCTCTACCCAGTACAGCCAGTAGAGGACTGGTCACCCCTCAGAGCCTGGTTCCTCTGGTCTACCCAGTACAGCCAGTAGAGGACTGGTCACCCCTCAGAGCCTGGTTCCTCTGGTCTACCCAGTACAGCCAGTAGAGGACTGGTCACCCCTCAGAGCCTGGTTCCTCTGGTCTACCCAGTACAGCCAGTAGAGAACTGGTCAACCCTCAGAGCCTGGTTCCTCTCTACCCAGTACAGCCAGTAGAGAACTGGTCACCCCTCAGAGCCTGGTTCCTCTGGTCTACCCAGTACAGCCAGTAGAGGACTGGTCACCCCTCAGAGCCTGGTTCCTCTCTATCCAGTACAGCCAGTAGAGAACTGGTCACCCTCAGAGCCTGGTTCCTCTGGTCTAACCAGTACAGCCAGTAGAGGACTGGTCACCACACAGAGCCTGGTTTATATTCCAGTGATATGTAACCAGAGGTAGAGAGGTTCTTACCCAGGTGATAGACTAGATAAGGTTTATATTCCAGTGATATGTAACCAGAGGTAGAGAGGTTCTTACCCAGGTGATAGACTAGATAAGGTTTATATTCCAGTGATATGTAACCAGAGGTAGAGAGGTTCTTACCCAGGTGATAGACTAGATAAGGTTTATATTCCAGTGATATGTAACCAGAGGTAGAGAGGTTCTTACCCAGGTGATAGACTAGATAAGGTTTATATTCCAGTGATATGTAACCAGGGTAGGTCAGGTTCTTACCCAGGTGATAGACTAGATAAGGTTTATATTCCAGTGATATGTAACCAGAGGTAGAGAGGTTCTTACCCAGGTGATAGACTAGATAAGGTTTATATTCCAGTGATATGTACCCAGAGGTAGAGAGGTTCTTACCTGATAGACTAGATAAGGTTTATATTCCAGTGATATGTAACCAGAGGTAGAGAGGTTCTTACCCAGGTGATAGACTAGATAAGGTTTATATTCCAGTGATATGTAACCAGAGGTCACCCCCAGGTGATAGACTAGATAAGGTTTATATTCCAGTGATATGTACCCAGAGGTAGAGAGGTTCTTACCCAGGTGATAGACTAGATAAGGTTTATATTCCAGTGATATGTAACCAGAGGGAGAGAGGTTCTTACCCAGGTGATATATAAACCTTATCTAGTCTTCCAGTGATATGTAACCAGAGGTAGAGAGGTTCTTACCCAGGTGATAGACTAGATAAGGTTTATATTCCAGTGATATGTAACCAGAGGTAGAGAGGTTCTTACCCAGGTGATAGACTAGATAAGGTTTATATTCCAGTGATATGTAACCAGAGGTAGAGAGGTTCTTACCCAGGTGATAGACTAGATAAGGTTTATATTCCAGTGATATGTAACCAGAGGTAGAGAGGTTCTTACCCAGGTGATAGACTAGATAAGGTTTATATTCCAGTGATATGTAACCAGAGGTAGAGAGGTTCTTACCCAGGTGATAGACTAGATAAGGTTTATATTCCAGTGATATGTAACCAGAGGTAGAGAGGTTCTTACCCAGGTGATAGACTAGATAAGGTTTATATTCCAGTGATATGTAACCAGAGGTAGAGAGGTTCTTACCCAAGTCTCTGACAAGGTTAGATTCCAGATCCAGGAGAATCCTGTAAAAGTCTAATTTCACACTTCTTGAGTCTTCTGCTTCTTCTAGGGCCTGGTACAACTGTCTCATCTGGTCCTGGCTGGTCATCTGTTGGATCCTGGTGTTACAGTACAACTCCTCATAGAACAGCTCATGAAGGATGGGCATCACCTTGGTAACCCTCTGAATGAGTTGATCCTTATGGACGTCCACAAATATGGCTCCTGAAAAGAGATGTAGAGTCAGGTTAGATGTAGAGGACATTACTAGTCAGGTTAGATGTAGAGTTATATACTGTAGAACAAGAGGACATTACTAGTCAGGTTAGATGTAGAGGACATTACTAGTCAGGTTAGATGTAGAGGACATTACTAGTTAGGTTAGATGTAGAGTTATATACTGTAGAACAAGAGGACATTACTAGTCAGGTTAGATGTAGAGTTATATACTGTAGAACAAGAGGACATTACTAGTCAGGTTAGATGTAGAGGACATTACTAGTCAGGTTAGATGTAGAGTTATATACTGTAGAACAAGAGGACATTACTAGTCAGGTTAGATGTAGAGTTATATAGTGTAGAACAAGAGGATATTACTAGTCAGGTTAGATGTAGAGTTATATACTGTAGAACAAGAGCACATTACTAGTCAGGTTAGATGTAGAGTTATATAGTGTAGAACAAGAGGACATTACTAGTCAGGTTAGATGTAGAGTTATATACTGCAGAACAAGAGGACATTACTAGTCAGGTTAGATGTAGAGGACATTACTAGTCAGGTTAGATGTAGAGTTATAGACTGTAGAACAAGAGCACATTACTAGTCAGGTTAGATGTAGAGTTATATACTGTAGAACAAGAGGACATTACTAGTCAGGTTAGATGTAGAGTTATATACTGTAGAACAAGAGGACATTACTAGTCAGGTTAGATGTAGAGTTATATACTGTAGAACAAGAGGACATTTCTAGTCAGGTTAGATGTAGAGTTATATACTGTAGAACTAGAGGACATTACTAGTCAGGTTAGATGTAGAGGACATTACTAGTCAGGTTAGATGAAGAAGGACATTACTAGTCAGGTTAGATGTAGAGGACATTACTAGTCAGGTTAGATGTAGAGTTATATACTGTAGAGCAAGAGGACATTACTAGTTAGGTTAGATGTAGAGTTATATACTGTAGAACTAGAGGACATTACTAGTCAGGTTAGATGTAGAGGACATTACTAGTCAGGTTAGATGTAGAGTTATATACTGCAGAACAAGAGGACATTACTAGTCAGGTTAGATGTAGAGGACATTACTAGTCAGGTTAGATGTAGAGTTATATACTGTAGAACAAGAGGACATTACTAGTCAGGTTAGATGTAGAGGACATTACTAGTCAGGTTAGATGTAGAGTTATATACTGTAGAACAAGAGGACATTACTAGTCAGGTTAGATGTAGAGGACATTACTAGACAGGTTAGATGTAGAGTTATATACTGTAGAACAAGAGGACATTACTAGTCAGGTTAGATGTAGAGTTATATACTGTAGAACTAGAGGACATTACTAGTCAGGTTAGATGTAGAGGACATTACTAGTCAGGTTAGATGTAGAGGACATTACTAGTCAGGTTAGATGTAGAGTTATATACTGTAGAACAAGAGGACATTACTAGTCAGGTTAGATGTAGAGGACATTACTAGTCAGGTTAGATGTAGAGTTATATACTGTAGAACAAGAGGACATTACTAGTCAGGTTAGATGTAGAGGACATTACTAGTCAGGTTAGATGTAGAGTTATATACTGTAGAACAAGAGGACATTACTAGTCAGGTTAGATGTAGAGTTATATACTGCAGA
Organism: Oncorhynchus masou masou; assembly: GCF_036934945.1. NCBI lineage: Eukaryota > Metazoa > Chordata > Actinopteri > Salmoniformes > Salmonidae > Oncorhynchus > Oncorhynchus masou. Next base: position 20,036 of record NW_027006983.1, read on the forward strand.
ACAAGAGGACATTACTAGTCAGGTTAGATGTAGAGGACATTACTAGTCAGGTTAGATGTAGAGTTATATACTGTAGAACAAGAGGACATTACTAGTCAGGTTAGATGTAGAGTTATATACTGTAGAACAAGAGGACATTACTAGTCAGGTTAGATGTAGAGTTATATACTGTAGAACAAGAGGACATTATTAGTCAGGTTAGATGTAGAGGACATTACTAGTCAGGTTAGATGTAGAGTTATATACTGTAGAACAAGAGCACATTACTAGTCAGGTTAGATGTAGAGGACATTACTAGTCAGGTTAGATGTAGAGGACATTACTAGTCAGGTTAGATGTAGAGTTATATACTGTAGAACAAGAGGACATTACTAGTCAGGTTAGATGTAGAGTTATATACTGTAGAACAAGAGGACATTACTAGTCAGGTTAGATGTAGAGGACATTACTAGTCAGGTTAGATGTAGAGTTACATACTGTAGAACTAGTCAGGTTAGATGTAGAGTTATATACTGTAGAACAAGAGGACATTACTAGTCAGGTTAGATGTAGAGTTATATACTGTAGAACAAGAGGACATTACTAGTCAGGTTAGATGTAGAGTTATATACTGTAGAACTAGAGGACATTACTAGTCAGGTTAGATGTAGAGGACATTACTAGTCAGGTTAGATGTAGAGTTATATACTGTAGAACAAGAGGACATTACTAGTCAGGTAAGATGTAGAGGACATTACTAGTCAGGTTAGATGTAGAGTTATATACTGTAGAACTAGAGGACATTACTAGTCAGGTTAGATGTAGAGGACATTACTAGTCAGGTTAGATGTACAGTTATATACTGTAGAACAAGAGGACATTACTAGTCAGGTTAGATGTAGAGTTATATACTGTAGAACAAGAGGACATTACTAGTCAGGTTAGATGTAGAGTTATATACTGTAGAACAAGAGGACATTACTAGTCAGGGTAGATGTAGAGGACATTACTAGTCAGGTTAGATGTAGAGGACATTACTAGTCAGGTTAGATGTAGAGTTATATACTGTAGAACAAGAGGACATTACTAGTCAGGTTAGATGTAGAGGACATTACTAGTCAGATTAGATGTAGAGTTATATACTGTAGAACTAGAGGACATTACTAGTCAGGTTAGATGTAGAGGACATTACTAGTCAGGTTAGATGAAGAAGGACATTACTAGTCAGGTTAGATGTAGAGGACATTACTAGTCAGGTTAGATGTAGAGTTATATACTGTAGAACAAGAGGACATTACTAGTAGAGAAGAGTTGTTATATACTTATTTTCTTCATGTGAATCACAGGGACTGGTTGTTTCATCCTAACATTAACCATTAACAGCTACATTTTCATTCCCAACCTAAACTAGGTTGAAACGTCCCTTTTTCAGGATCTTTCAACGATAATTTGAAAAAATCCAAATAATTCACAGATCTTCATTGTAAAGGGTTTAAACACTGTTTCCCATGCTTGTTCAATGAACCATTAACAATTAATGAACATGCACCTGTGGAACGGTCGTTAAGACACTAACAGCTTACAGACAGTAGGTAGTTTAGGTCACAGTTATGAAAACGTAGGACACTCAAGAGGCCTTTATACTGACTCTGAAAAACACCAAAGAAGGGTCCATGTTCATCTGCATGAACGTGCCTTAGGCATGCTGCAAGGAGGCATGAGGACTGCAGATGTGTCCAGGGGAATAAATTGCAATGTCCGTACTGTGAGACGCCTAAGACAGCGCTACAGGGAGACAGAACGGACAGCTGATCATCCTTGCAGTGGCAGACCCCGTGTAACAACACCTGCACAGGATCGGTACATTTGAACATCACACCTGCGGGACAGGTTCAGGATGGCAACAACAACTGCCCGAGTTACACCAGGAATGCACAATCCCTCCATCAGTGCTCAGACTGTCCGCAATAAGCTGAGAGAGGCTGGACTGAGGGCTTGTAGGCCTGTTTTAAGGCAGGTCCTCACCAGACATCACCAGCAACAACATCGCCTATGGGCACAAACCCACCATCGCTGGACCAGACAGTACTGGCAAAAAGTGCTCTTCACTGACGAGTCACGGTTTTGTCTCACCAGGGGTGATGGTCGGATTTGCGTTTATCGTCGAAGGACTGAGCGTTACACCGAGGCCTGTACTCTTTAGTGGGATCGATTTGGAGGTGGAGGGTCCGTCAGGGTCTGGGGGTGGATCGATTTGGAGGGAGGTTGGTGTCACAGCATCATCGGACTGAGCTTGTTGTCATTGAAGGCAATCTCAATGCTCTTGAGTGACCGGGAAGACATCCTCCTCCCTCATGTGGTACCCTTCCTGCAGGCTCATCCTGACATGACCCTCCAGCATGACAATGCCACCAGCCATACTGCTCGTTCTGTGCGTGATTTCCTGCAATACAGGAATGTCAGTGCTCTGCCATGGCCAGCAAAGAGCCCGGATCTCAATCCCAGTCAGCACGTCTGGGACCTGTTGGATTGGAGGGCGAGGGCTCGGGCCATTCCCCCCAGAGTCCGGAAACTAGCAGGTGCCTTGGTGGAAGAGTGAGGTAACATCTCACAGCAAGAACTGGCAAATCTGGTGCAGTCCATGAGGAGGAGATGCACAATAGTACTTAATGCAGCTGACTGAGCTGATACTGACTGTTACTTTTGACCCCCCATTTGTTCAGGACACATTATTCCATTCCTGTTAGTCACATGTCTGTGGAACTTGTTCAGTTCATGTCTCGGTTGTTGAATCTTGTTAAGTTCATACAAATATTTACACACGTTAAGTTTGCTGAAAAGAAACGCAGTTGACAGTGAGAGGACGTTTCTTTTTTTGCTGAGATGGAGGTCACATCGCGCACCACTCCCTAGCATACTACTCGCCAATGTCCAGTCTCTTGACAACAAGGTAGACGAAATCCGAGCATTGGTTTCCTTCCAGAGAGACATCAGAGATTGTCACGTTCTCTGTTTCATGGAAACATGGCTCACTCGAGACATGCTATCGGAGTTGGTACAGCCACCTGGTTTCTTCACGCATCGTGCCGACAGAAACAAGCATCTTTCTGGTAAGAAGAAGGACGGGGGCGTATGCCTTATGATTAACGAGACGTGGTGTGATCATAACAACATACAGGAACTCAAGTCCTTCTGTTCACCTGACCTAGAATTCCTTACATTCAAATGCCGACTGCATTATGTACCAAGAGAATTCTCTTAGATTATAATCACAGCCGTGTATAACTTCAAGAGGGCCACCATTGTCCCTGTTCCCAAGAAAGCTAAGGTACCAGAGCTAAATGACTACCGCCCCATAGCAGTCACCTCAGTCATCATAAAGTGCTTTGAGAGACTAGTCAAGGACCATATCCCCTCCACCCTACCTGACACCCTAGACCCACTCCAATTTGCTTACCGCCCCTATAGGTCAACAGACACACAATTGCAACCATACTGCACACTGCCCTAACCCATCTGGACAAGAGGAATACCTATGTGAGAATGCTGTTCATCGACTACAGCTCGGCATTTAACACCATAGTACTCTCCAAACTCGTCATCAAGCTCGAGACCCTGGGTCACAACTAGAGGTCGACCGATTATGATTTTTCAACACCGATTATTGGAGGACCAAAAAAGCAGATACCGATTAATCGGCTGATTTAAAAAAATATATTTTTTGTAATAATGACAATTACAACAATACTGAATGAACACTTATTTTAACTTAATATAATACATCAATAAAATCAATTTAGCCTCAAATAAATAATGAATCATGTTCAATTTGGTTTAAATAATGTAAAAACAAAGTGTTGAGAAGAACGTAAAAGTGCAATATGTGCTATGTAAGAAAGCTAACGTTTCAGTTCCTCGCTCAGAACATGAGAACATATGAAAGCTGGTGATTCCTTTTAACATGAGTCTTCAATATTCCCAGGTAAGAAGTTTTAGGTTGTAGTTATTATAGGAATTATAGGACTCTCTCTATACCATTTGTATTTAATTAACCTTTGACTATTGGATGTTCTTATAGGCACTTTAGTATTGCCAGTGTAACAGTATAGCTTCCGTCCCTCTCCTCGCTCCTCCCTGGGATCGAACCAGAAACACAATGACAACAGCCACCACATCGAAGCAGCATTACCCATACAGAGCAAGGGAAACAACCACCCCAAGGCTCAGAGCGAGTGAAGTTTGAAACGCTATTAGCGTGTGCTAACTAGCTAGCCATTTCACTTCAGTTACACCAGCCTCATCTCGAGAGTTGATAGGCTTGAAGTCATAAACAGCACAATGCTTGACGCACAACGAAGAGCTGCTGGCAAAACGCACGAAAGAGCTGTTTGAATGAATGTTTACGCGCCTGCTTCTGCCTACCACCGCTCAGTCAGATACTTGTATGCTCAGTCAGATTATATCTAGTAATATCATCAACCATGTGTAGTTAACTTGTGATTATGATTGATTGTTTTTTATAAGATAAGTTTAATAATGCTAGCTAGCAACTTACCTTGGTTTACTGCATTCGCGTAACAGGTATTCTCCTTGTGGAGTGCGACGAGAGAGAGGCAGGTCGTTATTGCGTTGGACTAGTTAACTGTAATGTGAAATCTGTCTTTCTGCCCCTCAACGAGGCAGTTAACCCACCGTTCCTAGGCCGTCATTGAAAATACGAATGTGTTCTTAACTGACTTGCCTATTTAAATACAGATTAAATAAAGGTGTAAAATATATATATATATATATATTTTTTAAATAAAACATAAAATCGGCGTCCAAAAATACAGATTTATCTGATTGTTATGAAAACTTGATTCATTCACATTCCGATTAATCGGTCAACCTCTAGTCTCAAGCCCTGGATTTTCTGACAGGCTGCCCCCAGGTGGTGAAGGGAAGGGACATCTCCACTTTGCTGATCCTCAACACTATGGCCTCACAAGTGGCTGCTGCCAACATACTGACTCAAATCTCTAGCCACTTTATCATATCATATCATTTACTTTATCATATCATGTTTAAAATACCCATACATTACTCATCTCATATGTATATTCTGACCTCTATACCATCTACTGCATCTTGCCTATGCTGCACGGCCATCGCTCATCCATATATTTATATGTATATGTTCTTATTCCATCCCTTTACTTAGATTTGTGTGTATAAGGTAGTTATTGTGGAATTGTTAGATTACTTGTTAGATATTACGGAACTAGAAGCACAAGCATTTAACTACACCCACATTAACATCTGCTAACCATGTGTATGTGACAAATAAAGTGTGAGTGGATTTGAGTTTATATATATATGTAAAGTATACAGCCAGTAGAGTACTGGTAACCCCTCAGAGCCTGGTTCCTCTGGTCTACCCAGTACAGCCAGTAGAGGACTGGTCACCCCTCAGAGCCTGGTTCCTCTCTACCCAGTACAGCCAGTAGTGGACTGGTCACCCCTCAGAGCCTGGTTCCTCTGGTCTACCCAGTACAGCCAGTAGAGGACTGGTCACCCCTCAGAGCCTGGTTCCTCTCTACCCAGTACAGCCAGTAGTGGACTGGTCACCCCTCAGAGCCTGGTTCCTCTGGTCTACCCAGTACAGCCAGTAGAGGACTGGTCACCCCTCAGAGCCTGGTTCCTCTCTACCCAGTACAGCCAGTAGAGGACTGGTCACCCCTCAGAGCCGGGTTCCTCTGGTCTACCCAGTACAGCCAGTAGAGGACTGGTCACCCCTCAGAGCCTGGTTCCTCTGGTCTACCCAGTACAGCCAGTAGAGAACTGGTCACCCCTCAGAGCCTGGTTCCTCTGGTCTACCCAGTACAGCCAGTAGAGGACTGGTCACCCCTCAGAGCCGGGTTCCTCTGGTCTACCCAGTACAGCCAGTAGAGGACTGGTCACCCCTCAGAGCCGGATTCCTCTGGTCTACCCAGTACAGCCAGTAGAGGACTGGTCACCCCTCAGAGCCGGGTTCCTCTCTACCCAGTACAGCCAGTAGAGGACTGGTCACCCCTCAGAGCCTGGTTCCTCTGGTCTACCCAGTACAGCCAGTAGAGGACTGGTCACCCCTCAGAGCCTGGTTCCTCTCTACCCAGTACAGCCAGTAGAAGACTGGTCACCACTCAGAGCCTGGTTCCTCTGGTCTACCCAGTACAGCCAGTAGAGGACTGGTCACCCCTCAGAGCCTGGTTCCTCTGGTCTACCCAGTACAGCCAGTAGAGGGCTGGTCACCCCTCAGAGCCTGGTTCCTCTCTACCCAGTACAACCAGTAGAGAGGTTCTTACCCAGGTGATAGACTAGATAAGGTTTATATTCCAGTGATATGTACCCAGAGGTAGAGGTTCTTACCCAGGTGATAGACTAGATACGGTTTATATTCCAGTGATATGTAACCAGAGGTAGAGAGGTTCTTACCCAGGTGATAGACTAGATAAGGTTTATATTCCAGTGATATGTAACCAGAGGTAGAGAGGTTCTTACCCAGGTGATAGACTAGATAAGGTTTATATTCCAGTGACATGTAACCAGAGGGAGAGAGGTTCTTACCCAGGTGATAGACTAGATAAGGTTTATATTCCAGTGATATGTAACCAGAGGGAGAGAGGTTCTTACCCAGGTGATAGACTAGATAAGGTTTATATTCCAGTGATATGTAACCAGAGGTAGAGAGGTTCTTACCCAGGTGATAGACTAGATAAGGTTTATATTCCATTGATATGTAACCAGAGGGAGAGAGGTTCTTACCCAGGTGATAGACTAGATAAGGTTTATATTCCAGTGATATGTAACCAGAGGAGAGAGGTTCTTACCCAGGTGATAGACTAGATAAGGTTTATATTCCAGTGATATGTAACCAGAGGTAGAGAGGTTCTTACCCAGGTGATAGACTAGATAAGGATTATATTCCAGTGATATGTAACCAGAGGTAGAGAGGTTCTTACCCAGGTGATAGACTAGATAAGGTTTATATTCCAGTGATATGTAACCAGAGGTAGAGAGGTTCTTACCCAGGTGATAGACTAGATAAGGTTTATATTCCAGTGATATGTAACCAGAGGTAGAGAGGTTCTTACCCAGGTGATAGACTAGATAAGGTTTATATTCCAGTGATATGTAACCAGAGGTAGAGAGGTTCTTACCCGGGTCGTTGACAAGGTCAGGTTCCAGATCCAGTAGAATCCTGTAAAAGTCTGATTTCACCTTGTCCCCTCCAAAGGTTAGAGCCTCGTACAACAGTTCCATCTGGCCCTGTCTGGTCCTGGCAGCAAGGATCTTAGAGTACCTCTCAGAACGGAACAAGTAAAATGCCATGGGAATCGCCATGGTAACACTCTGGATGAGGTAAACCTTGTTTCTGTTCAAAAAGCAGACATCACCTAGAACGAAAACAGATGTTGAGTTATATAATGTAGAACAAGAGGACATTTCTAGTCAGGTTAGATGTAGAGGACATTACTAGTCAGGTTAGATGTAGAGGACATTACTAGTCAGGTTAGATGTAGAGTTATATACTGTAGAACAAGAGGACATTACTAGTCAGGTTAGATGTAGAGGACATTACTAGCCAGGTTAGATGTAAAGTTATATACTGTAGAACAAGAGGACATTACTAGTCAGGTTAGATGTAGAGGACATTACTAGTCAGGTTAGATGTAGAGGACATTACTAGTCAGGTTAGATGTAGAGGACATTACTAGTCAGGTTAGATGTAGAGTTATATACTGTAGAACAAGAGGACATTACTAGTCAGGTTAGATGTAGAGGACATTACTAGTCAGGCTAGATGTAGAGTTATATACTGTAGAACAAGAGGACATTACTAGTCAGGTTAGATGTAGAGGACATTACTAGTCAGGTTAGATGTAGAGTTATATACTGTAGAACAAGAGGACATTACTAGTCAGGGTAGATGTAGAGGACATTACTAGTCAGGTTAGATGTAGAGTTATGTACTGTAGAACAAGAGGACATTACTAGTCAGGTTAGATGTAGAGTTATATACTGTAGAACAAGAGGACATTACTAGTCAGGTTAGATGTAGAGTTATATACTGTAGAACAAGAGGACATTACTAGTCAGGTTAGATGTAGAGGACATTACTAGTCAGGTTAGATGTAGAGGACATTACTAGTCAGGTTAGATGTAGAGTTATATACTGTAGAACAAGAGGACATTACTAGTCAGGGTAGATGTAGAGGACATTACTAGTCAGGTTAGATGTAGAGTTATGTACTGTAGAACAAGAGGACATTACTAGTCAGGTTAGATGTAGAGTTATATACTGTAGAACAAGAGGACATTACTAGTCAGGTTAGATGTAGAGTTATATACTGTAGAACAAGAGGACATTACTAGTCAGGTTAGATGTAGAGTTATATACTGTAGAACAAGAGGACATTACTAGTCAGGTTAGATGTAGAGTTATATAGTGTAGAACAAGAGGACATTACTAGTCAGGTTAGATGTAGAGTTATATACTGCAGAACAAGAGGACATTACTAGTCAGGTTAGATGTAGAGGACATTACTAGTCAGGTTAGATGTAGAGGACATTACTAGTCAGGTTAGATGTAGAGGACATTACTAGTCAGGTTAGATGTAGAGTTATATACTGTAGAGCAAGAGGACATTACTAGTTAGGTTAGATGTAGAGTTATATACTGCAGAACAAGAGGACATTACTAGTCAGGTTAGATGTAGAGGACATTACTAGTCAGGTTAGATGTAGAGTTATATACTGTAGAACAAAAAAGGTTAGAAAAGAGAGACTCACGCTTCACTTCCCTTTTCAATTTGTCTGTGGAGGAAATGCAGTATTACGAATATTGATTAATATGTGTTTTCTGGTTTTAAAACACATGACAATACATTACAACCATGAGGTCTGTGATTAACAGTTGACCCATCAGAATTATAGTAATAAACCATGAGGTCTGTGATTAACAGTTGACCCATCAGTATTATAGTAATAAACCATGAGGTCTGTGATTAACAGTTGACCCATCAGAATTATAGTAATAAACCATGAGGTCTGTGATTAACAGTTGACCCATCAGAATTATAGTAATAAACCATGAGGTCTGTGATTAACAGTTGACCCATCAGTATTATAGTAATAAACCATGAGGTCTGTGATTAACAGTTGACCCATCAGTATTATAGTGATAAACCATGAGGTCTGTGATTAACAGTTGACCCATCAGTATTATAGTAATAAACCATGAGGTCTGTGATTAACAGTTGACCCATCAGTATTATAGTAATAAACCATGAGGTCTGTGATTAACAGTTGACCCATCAGTATTATAGTAATAAACCATGAGGTCTGTGATTAACAGTTGACCCATCAGTATTATAGTAATAAACCATGAGGTCTGTGATTAACAGTTGACCCATCAGTATTATAGTAATAAACCATGAGGTCTGTGATTAACAGTTGACCCATCAGTATTATAGTAATAAACCATGAGGTCTGTGATTAACAGTTGACCCATCAGTATTATAGTAATAAACCAGGAGGTCTGTGATTAACAGTTGACCCATTAGTATTATAGTAATAAACCATGAGGTCTGTGATTAACAGTTGACCCATCAGTATTATAGTAATAAACCATGAGGTCTGTGATTAACAGTTGACCCATCAGTATTATAGTAATAAACCATGAGGTCTGTGATTAACAGTTGACCCATCAGTATTATAGTAATAAACCATGAGGTCTGTGATTAACAGTTGACCCATCAGTATTATAGTAATAAACCATGAGGTCTGTGATTAACAGTTGACCCATCAGTATTATAGTAATAAACCACGAGGTCTGTGATTAACAGTTGACCCATCAGTATTATAGTAATAAACCATGAGGTCTGTGATTAACAGTTGACCCATCAGTATTATAGTAATAAACCATGAGGTCTGTGATTAACAGTTGACCCATCAGTATTATAGTAATAAACCATGAGGTCTGTGATTAACAGTTGACCCATCAGTATTATAGTAATAAACCATGAGGTCTGTGATTAACAGTTGACCCATCAGTATTATAGTAATAAACCATGAGGTCTGTGATTAACAGTTGACCCATCAGTATTATAGTAATAAACCATGAGGTCTGTGATTAACAGTTGACCCATCAGTATTATAGTAATAAACCATGAGGTCTGTGATTAACAGTTGACCCATCAGTATTATAGTAATAAACCATGAGGTCTGTGATTAACAGTTGACCCATCAGTATTATAGTAATAAACCATGAGGTCTGTGATTAACAGTTGACCCATCAGTATTATAGTAATCATCATAATCTCTATATGTGAAACTCTAACAAGTCAACAGCCCACTTACCTTGTTCCTCAACATCTTTTCCCAGCTTCTTCACTGTAGACAAAATAAAACAAATGTATAAAAGCATTATAATAATAATCATAAAGACTAGAAATATGAATATTGATTAATATTCTGTGTTTTCTCGTTGTAAACAAACACACGGTCATTTAAAAACACAAATGAAAATACAGTATAACCATTAAAACCATGAGGTCTGTGATTAACAGTTGACCCATCAGTATTATAGTAATAAACCATGAGGTCTGTGATTAACAGTTGACCCATCAGTATTATAGTAATAAACCATGAGGTCTGTGATTAACAGTTGACCCATCAGTATTATAGTAATAAACCATGAGGTCTGTGATTAACAGTTGACCCATCAGTATTATAGTAATAAACCAGGAGGTCTGTGATTAACAGTTGACCCATCAGTATTATAGTAATAAACCATGAGGTCTGTGATTAACAGTTGACCCATCAGTATTATAGTAATAAACCATGAGGTCTGTGATTAACAGTTGACCCATCAGTATTATAGTAATAAACCATGAGGTCTGTGATTAACAGTTGACCCATCAGTATTATAGTAATAAACCAGGAGGTCTGTGATTAACAGTTGACCCATCAGTATTATAGTAATAAACCATGAGGTCTGTGATTAACAGTTGACCCATCAGTATTATAGTAATAAACCATGAGGTCTGTGATTAACAGTTGACCCATCAGTATTATAGTAATAAACCATGAGGTCTGTGATTAACAGTTGACCCATCAGTATTATAGTAATAAACCATGAGGTCTGTGATTAACAGTTGACCCATCAGTATTATAGTAATCATCATAATCTCTATATGTGAAACTCTAACAAGTCAACAGCCCACTTACCTTCTTCCGAATCTTTTCCAAGCTTCTTCACTGTAGACAAAATAAAACAAATGTATAAAAGCATTACAATAATAATCATAAAGACTGGAAATATGAATATTGATTAATATTCTGTGTTTTCTCGTTGTAAACACACACATAGTCTTTTAAAAACACAAATGAAAATACAGTATAACCATTAAAACCATGAGGTCTGTGATTAACAGTTGACCCATCAGTATTATAGTAATAAACCATGAGGTCTGTGATTAACAGTTGACCCATCAGTATTATAGTAATAAACCATGAGGTATGTGATTAACAGTTGACCCATCAGTATTATAGTAATAAACCATGAGGTCTGTGATTAACAGTTGACCCATCAGTATTATAGTAATAAACCATGAGGTCTGTGATTAACAGTTGACCCATCAGTATTATAGTAATAAACCATGAGGTCTGTGATTAACAGTTGACCCATCAGTATTATAGTAATAAACCATGAGGTCTGTGATTAACAGTTGACCCATCAGTATTATAGTAATAAACCATGAGGTCTGTGATTAACAGTTGACCCATCAGTATTATAGTAATAAACCATGAGGTCTGTGATTAACAGTTGACCCATCAGTATTATAGTAATAAACCATGAGGTCTGTGAGTAACAGTTGACCCATCAGTATTATAGTAATAAACCATGAGGTCTGTGATTAACAGTTGACCCATCAGTATTATAGTAATAAACCATGAGGTCTGTGATTAACAGTTGACCCATCAGTATTATAGTAAAAATGTAAATGTAATAAACCATGAGGTCTGTGATTAACAGTTGACCCATCAGTATTATAGTAATAAACCATGAGGTCTGTGATTAACAGTTGACCCATCAGTATTATAGTAATAAACCATGAGGTCTGTGATTAACAGTTGACCCATCAGTATTATAGTAATAAACCATGAGGTCTGTGATTAACAGTTGACCCATCAGTATTATAGTAATAAACCATGAGGTCTGTGATTAACAGTTGACCCATCAGTATTATAGTAATAAACCATGAGGTCTGTGATTAACAGTTGACCCATCAGTATTATAGTAATAAACCATGAGGTCTGTGATTAACAGTTGACCCATCAGTATTATAGTAATAAACCATGAGGTCTGTGATTAACAGTTGACCCATCAGTATTATAGTAATAAACCATGAGGTCTGTGATTAACAGTTGACCCATCAGTATTATAGTAATAAACCATGAGGTCTGTGATTAACAGTTGACCCATCAGTATTATAGTAATAAACCATGAGGTCTGTGATTAACAGTTGACCCATCAGTATTACAGTAATAAACCATGAGGTCTGTGATTAACAGTTGACCCATCAGTATTATAGTAATAAACCATGAGGTCTGTGATTAACAGTTGACCCATCAGTATTATAGTAATAAACCATGAGGTCTGTGATTAACAGTTGACCCATCAGTATTATAGTAATCATCATAATCTCTATATGTGAAACTCTAACAAGTCAACAGCCCACTTACCTTGCTCCTCAAAATCTTCTCTCAGCTTCTTCTCTGTAGACAAAATAAAACAAATGTATAAAAGCATTACAATAATAATCATAAAGACTGGAAATATGAATATTGATTAATATTCTGTGTTTTCTCGTTGTAAACACACACAGTCTTTTAAAAACATAAATGAAAATACAGTATAACCATTAAAACCATGAGGTCTGTGATTAACAGTTGACCCATCAGTATTATAGTAATAAACCATGAGGTCTGTGATTAACAGTTGACCCATCAGTATTATAGTAATAAACCATGAGGTCTGTGATTAACAGTTGACCCATCAGTATTATAGTAATAAACCATGAGGTCTGTGATTAACAGTTGACCCATCAGTATTATAGTAATAAACCATGAGGTCTGTGATTAACAGTTGACCCATCAGTATTATAGTAATAAACCATGAGGTCTGTGATTAACAGTTGACCCATCAGTATTATAGTAATAAACCATGAGGTCTGTGATTAACAGTTGACCCATCAGTATTATAGTAATAAACCAGGAGGTCTGTGATTAACAGTTGACCCATTAGTATTATAGTAATAAACCATGAGGTCTGTGATTAACAGTTGACCCATCAGTATTATAGTAATAAACCATGAGGTCTGTGATTAACAGTTGACCCATCAGTATTATAGTAATAAACCATGAGGTCTGTGATTAACAGTTGACCCATCAGTATTATAGTAATAAACCATGAGGTCTGTGATTAACAGTTGACCCATCAGTATTATAGTAATAAACCATGAGGTCTGTGATTAACAGTTGACCCATCAGTATTATAGTAATAAACCATGAGGTCTGTGATTAACAGTTGACCCATCAGTATTATAGTAATAAACCATGAGGTCTGTGATTAACAGTTGACCCATCAGTATTATAGTAATAAACCATGAGGTCTGTGATTAACAGTTGACCCATCAGTATTATAGTAATAAACCACGTGATTAACAGGTCTGTGATTAACAGTTGACCCATCAGTATTATAGTAATAAACCATGAGGTCTGTGATTAACAGTTGACCCATCAGTATTATAGTAATAAACCATGAGGTCTGTGATTAACAGTTGACCCATCAGTATTATAGTAATAAACCATGAGGTCTGTGATTAACAGTTGACCCATCAGTATTATAGTAATAAACCATGAGGTCTGTGATTAACAGTTGACCCATCAGTATTATAGTAATAAACCATGAGGTCTGTGATTAACAGTTGACCCATCAGTATTATAGTAATAAACCATGAGGTCTGTGATTAACAGTTGACCCATCAGTATTATAGTAATAAACCATGAGGTCTGTGATTAACAGTTGACCCATCAGTATTATAGTAATAAACCATGAGGTCTGTGATTAACAGTTGACCCATCAGTATTATAGTAATAAACCATGAGGTCTGTGATTAACAGTTGACCCATCAGTATTATAGTAATAAACCATGAGGTCTGTGATTAACAGTTGACCCATCAGTATTATAGTAATAATCATAATCTCTATATGTGAAACTCTAACAAGACAACAGTTCACTTACGTTGTTCTTCTCTAATCTTCTTCTTCTCTGTAGAAAACAAATGTATAAATCATTACAATAATAATCATTAAAAGCCTCGAGCCGATTCCTAATTAATTCCTCTAATAATCTTTAACCAAAATCTGTGACTTCAAGACTGTCCGTGCTATTTGGCTGTTCAGAATCGGCAAATTAAAGCCTGGTTAAACCCACCTTCAGTATGTTTAATATCTCTGACTGAGGGACTCTTAATGATGAGACATCAAGGACAACAAGACAACAGCACAGCCAATAGAGGACTGGTCCCCCCTCAGAGCCTGGTTCCTCTCTACCCAGTACAGCCAGTAGAGGACTGGTCACCCCTCAGAGCCTGGTTCCTCTCTACCCAGTACAGCCAGTAGAGGACTGGTCACCCCTCAGAGCCTGGTTCCTCTCTACCCAGTACAGCCAGTAGTGGACTGGTGACCCCTCCCCATCAGTATTATAATAATAAACCATGAGGTCTGTGATTAACAGTTGACCCATCAGTATTATAGTAATAAACCATGAGGTCTGTGATTAACAGTTGACCCATCAGTATTATAGTAATAAACCATGAGGTCTGTGATTAACAGTTGACCCATCAGTATTATAGTAATAAACCATGAGGTCTGTGATTAACAGTTGACCCATCAGTATTATAGTAATAAACCATGAGGTCTGTGATTAACAGTTGACCCATCAGTATTATAGTAATAAACCATGAGGTCTGTGATTAACAGTTGACCCATCAGTATTATAGTAATAAACCATGAGGTCTGTGATTAACAGTTGACCCATCAGTATTATAGTAATAAACCATGAGGTCTGTGATTAACAGTTGACCCATCAGTATTATAGTAATAAACCATGAGGTCTGTGATTAACAGTTGACCCATCAGTATTATAGTAATAAACCATGAGGTCTGTGATTAACAGTTGACCCATCAGTATTATAGTAATAAACCATGAGGTCTGTGATTAACAGTTGACCCATCAGTATTATAGTAATAAACCATGAGGTCTGTGATTAACAGTTGACCCATCAGTATTATAGTAATAAACCATGAGGTCTGTGATTAACAGTTGACCCATCAGTATTATAGTAATAAACCATGAGGTCTGTGATTAACAGTTGACCCATCAGTATTATAGTAATAAACCATGAGGTCTGTGATTAACAGTTGACCCATCAGTATTATAGTAATAAACCATGAGGTCTGTGATTAACAGTTGACCCATCAGTATTATAGTAATAAACCATGAGGTCTGTGATTAACAGTTGACCCATCAGTATTATAGTAATAAACCATGAGGTCTGTGATTAACAGTTGACCCATCAGTATTATAGTAATAAACCATGAGGTCTGTGATTAACAGTTGACCCATCAGTATTATAGTAATAAACCATGAGGTCTGTGAGTAACAGTTGACCCATCAGTATTATAGTAATAAACCATGAGGTCTGTGATTAACAGTTGACCCATCAGTATTATAGTAATAAACCATGAGGTCTGTGATTAACAGTTGACCCATCAGTATTATAGTAATAAACCATGAGGTCTGTGATTAACAGTTGACCCATCAGTATTATAGTAATAAACCATGAGGTCTGTGATTAACAGTTGACCCATCAGTATTATAGTAATAAACCATGAGGTCTGTGATTAACAGTTGACCCATCAGTATTATAGTAATAAACCATGAGGTCTGTGATTAACAGTTGACCCATCAGTATTATAGTAATAAACCATGAGGTCTGTGATTAACAGTTGACCCATCAGTATTACAGTAATAAACCATGAGGTCTGTGATTAACAGTTGACCCATCAGTATTATAGTAATAAACCATGAGGTCTGTGATTAACAGTTGACCCATCAGTATTATAGTAATCATCATAATCTCTATATGTGAAACTCTAACAAGTCAACAGCCCACTTACCTTGCTCCTCAAAATCTTCTCTCAGCTTCTTCTCTGTAGACAAAATAAAACAAATGTATAAAAGCATTACAATAATAATCATAAAGACTGGAAATATGAATATTGATTAATATTCTGTGTTTTCTCGTTGTAAACACACACAGTCTTTTAAAAACATAAATGAAAATACAGTATAACCATTAAAACCATGAGGTCTGTGATTAACAGTTGACCCATCAGTATTATAGTAATAAACCATGAGGTCTGTGATTAACAGTTGACCCATCAGTATTATAGTAATAAACCATGAGGTCTGTGATTAACAGTTGACCCATCAGTATTATAGTAATAAACCATGAGGTCTGTGATTAACAGTTGACCCATCAGTATTATAGTAATAAACCATGAGGTCTGTGATTAACAGTTGACCCATCAGTATTATAGTAATAAACCATGAGGTCTGTGATTAACAGTTGACCCATCAGTATTATAGTAATAAACCATGAGGTCTGTGATTAACAGTTGACCCATCAGTATTATAGTAATAAACCATGAGGTCTGTGATTAACAGTTGACCCATCAGTATTATAGTAATAAACCATGAGGTCTGTGATTAACAGTTGACCCATCAGTATTATAGTAATAAACCATGAGGTCTGTGATTAACAGTTGACCCATCAGTATTATAGTAATAATCATAATCTCTATATGTGAAACTCTAACAAGACAACAGTTCACTTACGTTGTTCTTCTCTAATCTTCTTCTTCTCTGTAGAAAACAAATGTATAAATCATTACAATAATAATCATTAAAAGCCTCGAGCCGATTCCTAATTAATTCCTCTAATAATCTTTAACCAAAATCTGTGACTTCAAGACTGTCCGTGCTATTTGGCTGTTCAGAATCGGCAAATTAAAGCCTGGTTAAACCCACCTTCAGTATGTTTAATATCTCTGACTGAGGGACTCTTAATGATGAGACATCAAGGACAACAAGACAACAGCACAGCCAATAGAGGACTGGTCCCCCCTCAGAGCCTGGTTCCTCTCTACCCAGTACAGCCAGTAGAGGACTGGTCACCCCTCAGAGCCTGGTTCCTCTCTACCCAGTACAGCCAGTAGAGGACTGGTCACCCCTCAGAGCCTGGTTCCTCTCTACCCAGTACAGCCAGTAGTGGACTGGTGACCCCTCCCCATCAGTATTATAATAATAAACCATGAGGTCTGTGATTAACAGTTGACCCATCAGTATTATAGTAATAAACCATGAGGTCTGTGATTAACAGTTGACCCATCAGTATTATAGTAATAAACCATGAGGTCTGTGATTAACAGTTGACCCATCAGTATTATAGTAATAAACCATGAGGTCTGTGATTAACAGTTGACCCATCAGTATTATAGTAATAAACCATGAGGTCTGTGATTAACAGTTGACCCATCAGTATTATAGTAATAAACCATGAGGTCTGTGATTAACAGTTGACCCATCAGTATTATAGTAATAAACCATGAGGTCTGTGATTAACAGTTGACCCATCAGTATTATAGTAATAAACCATGAGGTCTGTGATTAACAGTTGACCCATCAGTATTATAGTAATAAACCATGAGGTCTGTGATTAACAGTTGACCCATCAGTATTATAGTAATAAACCATGAGGTCTGTGATTAACAGTTGACCCATCAGTATTATAGTAATAAACCATGAGGTCTGTGATTAACAGTTGACCCATCAGTATTATAGTAATAAACCATGAGGTCTGTGATTAACAGTTGACCCATCAGTATTATAGTAATAAACCATGAGGTCTGTGATTAACAGTTGACCCATCAGTATTATAGTAATAAACCAGGAGGTCTGTGATTAACAGTTGACCCATCAGTATTATAGTAATAATCATAATCTCTATATGTGAAACTCTAACAAGACAACAGTTCACTTACGTTGTTCTTCTCTAATCTTCTTCTTCTCTGTAGAAAACAAATGTATAAATCATTACAATAATAATCATTAAAAGCCTCGAGCCGATTCCTAATTAATTCCTCTAATAATCTTTAACCAAAATCTGTGACTTCAAGACTGTCCGTGCTATTTGGCTGTTCAGAATCGGCAAATTAAAGCCTGGTTAAACCCACCTTCAGTATGTTTAATATCTCTGACTGAGGGACTCTTAATGATGAGACATCAAGGACCAGTCAGACATCAAGGACCAGTCAGAGGTCAAGGACCAGTCAGAGGTCAAGGACCAGTCAGAGGTCAAGGACCAGTCAGAGGTCAAGGACCAGTCAGAGGTCAAGGACCAGTCAGAGATCAAGGACCAGTCAGAGGTCAAGGACCAGTCAGAGATCAAGGACCAGTCAGAGGTCAAGGACCAGTCAGAGGTCAAGGACCAGTCAGAGATCAAGGACCAGTCAGACATCAAGGACCAGTCAGAGGTCAAGGACCAGTCAGACATCAAGGACCAGTCAGACGTCAAGGACCAGTCAGAGATCAAGGACCAGTCAGAGATCAAGGACCAGTCAGAGATCAAGGACCAGTCAGAGATCAAGGACCAGTCAGAGATCAAGGACCAGTCAGAGATCAAGGACCTCCTTCACTCACGCCGCCAAACTTACCCTAGTAAAACTGACTATGCTGCCGATCCTCGACTTCGGCGATGTCGTCTACAAAATAGCTTTCAATACTCTACTCAGCAAACTGGATGCAGTTTATCACAGTGCCATCCGTTTTGTTACTAAAGCACCTTATACCACCCACCACTGCGACTTGTATGCTCTAGTCGGCTGGCCCTCGCTACATATTCGTCGCCAGACCCACTGGCTCCAGGTCATCTACAAGTCCATGCTAGGTAAAGCTCCGCCTTATCTCAGTTCACTGGTCACGATGGCAACACCCATCCGTAGCACGCGCTCCAGCAGGTGTATCTCACTGATCATCCCTAAAGCCAACACCTCATTTGGCCGCCTTTTGTTCCAGTTCTCTGCTACTTGTGACTGGAACGAATTGCAAAAATCGCTGAAGTTGGAGACTTTTATCTCCCTCACCAACTTCAAACATCAGCTATCTGAGCAGCTAACCGATCGCTGCAGCTGTACATAATCTATTGGTAAATAGCCCACCCATTTTCACCTACCTCATCCCCATACTGTTTTTATTTATTTACTTTCCTGCTCTTTTGCACACCAATACATACCTGTACATGACCATCTGATCATTTATCACTCCAGTGTTAATCTGCAAAATTGTAATTATTCGCCTACCTCCTCATGCCTTTTGCACACAATGTGTATAGACTCCCTTTTTTTCTACTGTGTTATTGACTTGTTAATTGTTTACTCCATGTGTAACTCTGTGTTGTCTGTTCACACTGCTATGCTTTATCTTGGCCAGGTCGCAGTTGTAAATGAGAACTTGTTCTCAACTAGCCTACCTGGTTAAATAAAGGTGAAATAAACTAAATAAATGAATAGAGTCTAATGGACAGTATATGGGTCATTCCTAGTTATATCCTGATCTAATACAGGACTGGTCTGAAGGTAACCTGGTATAAATGAATAGAGTCTAATGGACAGTATATGGGTCATTCCTAGTTATATCCTGATCTAATACAGGACTTGTCAGGACCCGGTTTCGAACCTGGGTCTCCGGAGTGAGAAACAGTCACTTAACCAACTGAGCCACGAATAGACAGCAGAACCCAGAAGATGAGGCAGACACAGCAGTACTTAAGACGGTGAATTTAATAAAGAAAAAATCCAAAAATACAAAATGGCAAAACCAAAAAGGTGGAAGGAAAAACACAAAAGAATCTAAAAAGAAACTCACCAAAACTAAACTAAAACAAAAAAACAGAATACCACAAGAACGTTACCCGGAATCGACAAGAGCACACAGAACACTAGGGCAGGGTGCCAACATACAAACACAG
Source organism: Oncorhynchus masou masou (assembly GCF_036934945.1). Lineage (NCBI taxonomy): Eukaryota > Metazoa > Chordata > Actinopteri > Salmoniformes > Salmonidae > Oncorhynchus > Oncorhynchus masou. The sequence continues at coordinate 40,196 of NW_027006983.1, forward strand.
AGCACAGAACTGAGGGAAACAAAGGGTTTAAATACACTCAGGGGAAACAAGACACAGGTGCAAACAATAATGGGGGTCAAGGGAAAAACACAGGGACAAAAAGCACAATGGGGACATCTACTGACAACAACTGGAACAACCCTGGCCAAATCCTGACAGAATCCCCCTAGGAACGGCTCCTGACGTTCCTACCAGCTCTCTCAGGGTGGAGGACCCTGAACTGACGAATGAGGTCAGGGTCCAGGATGTCTCTGGCAGGAACCCAGGAGCGCTCCTCAGGACCGTAGCCTTCCCAGTCCACCAGATACTGCCAGGACCGCTGCACCCGGCGGGAATCCAGTATCCGGTGGACGGTATAAGCCGGCTGGCCTCCAATGACACGAGGCGGAGGGGGAGGTCTGTCTGCCGGGACAAGGGGAAAAAACAACAGGTTTTAACAAAGACACATGAAATGTGGGATTAATCTTAAGGGATCTGGGTAAGTGTAGGCGATAAGAAACTGGGTTAACTCTCCTGGCAACCTTGAAGGGACCGATGTATTTTTGGGACAGCTTGCGAGACTCCACCCGTAGAGGTAAGTCTCTTGTGGAGAGCCAGACTCTCTGGCCGGGCGCAGGGTAGGCCCGGGACGGCGACGTCTGTTGGCTTGTTGTTGATACCTCTGTGAGGAACGCATCAGATTAAGACGGGTCTTCCTCCACATAAGCCGACAGCGTCTGACGAATCTCAAGGCTGAAGGCACACTGACTTCTGCCTCCTGGTCCGGGAACAATGGAGGAGCATAGCCAAACTGACACTCGTGCGGGGACATACCAGTGGAGGAGGAGCGCAAGGTGTTGTGCGCGTATTCGGCCCAAACAATAAAGGATGACCATGTGGACGGGTTGTCACGAGTCATACATCGGAGGGTGGTTTCCAGCTCTTGATTCATCCTCTCTGTTTGGCCGTTGGACTCCGGATGGTACCCTGAAGATAGACTGGCAGAAGCCCCCATGAGTTGGCAGAAGGCCTTCCAAAACCTTGAGGCGAACTGGGGACCTCTGTCAGAAACCACATCTTGAGGAATGCCGAAGACTCGGAACACATGATTAATTACCAACTCAGCCGTTTCCTTGGCAGAAGGTAACTTAGTCAGAGGGACGAACCTGGCCGCCTTTGAAAACCTGTCGATTATGACTAGGATAGTAGTATTGCCATGGGATGGAGGAAGTCCAGTAATAAAGTCCAATGAGATATGGGACCAGGGTCTGTGGGGAACAGGTAAAGGGTGAAGGAGTCCTTGAGGCGGAGGTGAGAAGATTTGCCCTGGCAGCACACGGGGCAGGCATTGACGAAAGTGGCAACGTCTTCTCTTATGGTAGGCCACCAGAACTTACGCTGGATGAACTCCAAGGTGCGACCTACGCCCGGATGACAGGTGAGGCGAGAGGAGTGCCCCCACAGAAGGACCTGAGTCCTCACTGCCTTGGGGACAAACAACCGATTGGCAGGGCCTCCTTTAGGGTCCGGTTCGCTAGCTTGAGCACGTCTCACGGTATCCTCAACTTGCCACGAGATCGGAGCCACAATCTTAGCAGCAGGAAGGACAGGCATGTCCGTGTCATCTCGAATGGCAGGAGCGTAGACTCGGGACAGGGCATCCGGTTTGAGATTCTTCGACCCGGGCCGATTGGTGAGGATAAACTGGAATCGATTGAAGAAAAGAGACCATCTAGCTTGTCTAGAGTTCAATCGCTTCGCCTGCTGGATATACTCCAGATTTTGTGGTCCGTAAGCACTTGAAACGGGTGAGAAGCCCCCTCGAGCCAGTGTCTCCATTCCTTCAATGCCATCTTAACCGCTAGGAGTTCACGATCCCCCACATCGTAGTTCCTCTCAGTCGGGGTAAGCCGGTGTGAGAAGAAAGCGCACGGATGAAGCTTCTTGTCTTCACCCCTCTGAGACAGGACAGCTCCGACACCAACCTCTGATGCGTCTACCTCCACCACAAATGGTTCATCCGTAGTCGGTAGTATCAGGATGGGAGCAGAGAGGATGCGCTGCTTGAGTCCTTGGAAGGCCGTCTCAGCTTCTCTTCCCCAAAAAAACCTTGCATTGCCACCTTTGGTTAAAGCTGAGAGAGGAGCTGCCACCAAACTGAAGTTCTTGATGAACTTGCGGTAAAAGTTTGTGAAGCCCAGGAAACGCTGAACATCCTTAACGGATTTGGGGGTGGGCCAATCCGCTACCGCCCCTACCTTCCTAGGGTCCATTTGGATTCGACCGGGTTCCACTACAAATCCCAGGAATTGTACTCGGGATGAATGGAATTCACATTTTCCGGCTTAACGTACAGATGGCTGTCCAGGAGGCGTTTGAGTACTTGTCTGACATGCTTAGTGTGTTCTTGAAGGGAGCTCGAAAAGATGAGGATGTCATCCAAGTAAACGAACACAAATATGTTAAGCATATCCCTAAGCACATCGTTTATGAGCGCTTGGAACACCGCTGGGGGCGTTGGTCAGGCCGAAGGGCATCACCAAGTATTCATAGTGACCAGTAGGCGTGTTGAAAGCGGTCTTCCACTCGTCACCAGGTCTGATCCGCACAAGATGGTATGCGTTCCGCAGGTCAAGCTTAGTGAAAACAACTGCTTCCTGGAGCAGCTCGAAGGCTGTGGCCATAAGGGGTAGCGGGTAACGGTTACGGACGGTTATGTCATTGAGTCCCCGGTAGTCGATGCAGGGACGTAACCCACCGTCTTTCTTGGCCACAAAGAAAAACCCTGCTCCCGCCGGGAGGTGGATGGACGCATGAGGCCTGCTTCCAGAGAGTCCTTGATGTAGGTATCCATAGCAGCTCGTTCGGGTGGAGATAGGGAAAAGATCCGACCCCTGGGGGGGCAAGTGCCCGGAAACAGGTCGATGGGGCAATCGTAAGATCTATGGGGTGGTAGCATGGTGGCCCTCTGTTTGCTAAACACCAGTTTGAGGTCATGGTAACACTCGGGAACTCGGGTCAGGTCGATGGATTCTAAAGACTCGGGAGTAGAACTCGGGGAATCCTGGAAAATACAAGTAGCTTGGCACGTAGGACCCCACTGCTTGATAGTGCCCACAGACCAGTCGATGTGAGGGTTATGGCTGTGAAGCCAGGGGTATCCAAGGACGAGAGGGAACTCGGAACAGGAGATCAAATGAAAGTTCATCAATTCCTGGTGTTGTGAAACTGAAAGTTTCAAGGAGGTAGTGACATGAGTGACAAGTCCAGATCCCAAAGGGCTTCCATCCAATGTAGTAACCTTCATGGGGTCACTTAGAGGTTCAGAGGAACGCCATTCTCCTTCGCCCAGACACCATCCATGAAGTTACCTGCGGCTCCAGAGTCTACCAAGGCTTGAAGGTGAAGCTTGTGGTTGTCCCAGGAGAGGGTGACTGGAATGAGCAGACGGGAGTTGGATGGATGGGAGGAGGTTATGTTTCCCGTTACAGTTCCCCCGGTCTGTACGGGACAGAGCGTTTCCCTGGAGCCCGGGACACGTGGAACGGAAATGGCCCGGTTTGCCGCAATATAGACAGCGTCGCTCCCTCATCCGGCGGTCTCTCTCAGCCTGGGAGATGCGTCCAATCTGCATGGGTTCCGGTGGAGCCAGTGATGATAAAGGTGGGGACTCGGAGCTGGGACTGATAGGGGCTAGAGGTCTACGGTTGAGTTCTCTCTCTCTCAGACGCTGGTCAATGCGTGAGGCCAACTTGATCAGGGACTCGAGATTGTCCGGTGGTTCCCGAGTGGCCAGTTCATCTTGGATAGTGTCGGAAAGGCCTTTCAGAAAGCACACCGTGAGCGCCTCGTTGTTCCAGCCACTCGCTGCTGCCACCGTGCGGAACTGGATGGCATAGTCCGTCACGCTGCGCCAACCTTGATGGAGAGTCAGGAGCTGTTTGGCTGAGTCAGAACCACTGCTTGGGCCTTGAAACACTCGTTTGAATTCCTCAGCAAAGGCAGAGTAGCTGGCACAGCAGGAACTATGGGCATCCCACACAGCAGTAGCCCAGGCCAGGGCTTTTCCCGACAGCAGGGTGATGATATATGCGATCTTAGACCGGTCGGTGGGAAACGACGAGGGTTGCAGCTCAAAGGAGAGAGAACATTGAGTGAGAAACCCTTTACAAGCACTTGGATCACCTGAGAACCGTTGGGGAGGTGGAAGACGAGGTTCAGCCAGGGGTTAACTGCCATGGGTACGTGAACTTGAGATACTGGGACGGGAACTGTTGCCGGGGTAAGTCGATCAGATATTTGCTTAATGGAAGTCAGCATCTCCGACAGAAGATGAGAATGTCTAGCCATTAAGGCCTCTTGCTGAACCAGGGCGGCTTCGTGGCGTTGGACAGTCTCCTGGTGGTGGGACAGCGTGGCAAAAAGGTCCTGGGAACTGGCTGCCTCTGGGTTCATTTTTGGCTCTGTGTTTCTGTCAAGACCCGGTTTCGAACCTGGGTCTCCGGAGTGAGAAACAGTCACTTAACCAACTGAGCCACGAATAGACAGCAGAACCCAGAAGATGAGGCAGACACAGCAGTACTTAAGACGGTGAATTTAATAAAGAAAAAATCCAAAAATACAAAATGGCAAAACCAAAAAGGTGGAAGGAAAAACACAAAAGAATCTAAAAAGAAACTCACCAAAACTAAACTAAAACAAAAAACAGAATACCACAAGAACGTTACCCGGAATCGACAAGAGCACACAGAACACTAGGGCAGGGTGCCAACATACAAACACAGAGCACAGAACTGAGGGAAACAAAGGGTTTAAATACACTCAGGGGAAACAAGACACAGGTGCAAACAATAATGGGGGTCAAGGGAAAAACACAGGGACAAAAAGCACAATGGGGACATCTACTGACAACAACTGGAACAACCCTGGCCAAATCCTGACAGGACTGGTCTGAAGGTAACCTGGTATAAATGAATAGAGTCTAATGGACAGTATATGGGTCATTCCTAGTTATATCCTGATCTAATACAGGACTGGTCTGAAGGTAACCTGGTATAAATGAATAGAGTCTAATGGACAGTATATGGGTCATTCCTAGTTATATCCTGATCTAATACAGGACTGGTCTGAAGGTAACCTGGTATAAATGAATAGAGTCTAATGGACAGTATATGGGTCATTCCTAGTTATATCCTGATCTAATACAGGACTGGTCTGAAGGTAACCTGGTATAAATGAATAGAGTCTAATGGACAGTATATGGGTCATTCCTAGTTATATCCTGATCTAATACAGGACTGGTCTGAAGGTAACCTGGTATAAATGAATAGAGTCTAATGGACAGTATATGGGTCATTCCTAGTTATATCCTGATCTAATACAGGACTGGTCTGAAGGTAACCTGGTATAAATGAATAGAGTCTAATGGACAGTATATGGATCATTCCTAGTTATATCCTGATCTAATACAGGACTGGTCTGAAGGTAACCTGGTATAAATGAATAGAGTCTAATGGACAGTATATGGGTCATTCCTAGTTATATCCTGATCTAATACAGGACTGGTCTGAAGGTAACCTGGTATAAATGAATAGAGTCTAGTGGACAGTATATGGGTCATTCCTAGTTATATCCTGATCTAATACAGGACTGGTCTGAAGGTAACCTGGTATAAATGAATAGAGTCTAATGGACAGTATATGGGTCATTCCTAGTTATATCCTGATCTAATACAGGACTGGTCTGAAGGTAACCTGGTATAAATGAATAGAGTCTAATGGACAGTATATGGGTCATTCCTAGTTATATCCTGATCTAATACAGGACTGGTCTGAAGGTAACCTGGTATAAATGAATAGAGTCTAGTGGACAGTATATGGGTCATTCCTAGTTATATCCTGATCTAATACAGGACTGGTCTGAAGGTAACCTGGTATAAATGAATAGAGTCTAATGGACAGTATATGGGTCATTCCTAGTTATATCCTGATCTAATACAGGACTGGTCTGAAGGTAACCTGGTATAAATGAATAGAGTCTAATGGACAGTATATGGGTCATTCCTAGTTATATCCTGATCTAATACAGGACTGGTCTGAAGGTAACCTGGTATAAATGAATAGAGTCTAATGGACAGTATATGGGTCATTCCTAGTTATATCCTGATCTAATACAGGACTGGTCTGAAGGTAACCTGGTATAAATGAATAGAGTCTAATGGACAGTATATGGGTCATTCCTAGTTATATCCTGATCTAATACAGGACTGGTCTGAAGGTAACCTGGTATAAATGAATAGAGTCTAATGGACAGTATATGGGTCATTCCTAGTTATATCCTGATCTAATACAGGACTGGTCTGAAGGTAACCTGGTATAAATGAATAGAGTCTAGTGGACAGTATATGGGTCATTCCTAGTTATATCCTGATCTAATACAGGACTGGTCTGAAGGTAACCTGGTATAAATGAATAGAGTCTAATGGACAGTATATGGGTCATTCCTAGTTATATCCTGATCTAATACAGGACTGGTCTGAAGGTAACCTGGTATAAATGAATAGAGTCTAATGGACAGTATATGGGTCATTCCTAGTTATATCCTGATCTAATACAGGACTGGTCTGAAGGTAACCTGGTATAAATGAATAGAGTCTAGTGGACAGTATATGGGTCATTCCTAGTTATATCCTGATCTAATACAGGACTGGTCTGAAGGTAACCTGGTATAAATGAATAGAGTCTAATGGACAGTATATGGGTCATTCCTAGTTATATCCTGATCTAATACAGGACTGGTCTGAAGGTAACCTGGTATAAATGAATAGAGTCTAATGGACAGTATATGGGTCATTCCTAGTTATATCCTGATCTAATACAGGACTGGTCTGAAGGTAACCTGGTATAAATGAATAGAGTCTAATGGACAGTATATGGGTCATTCCTAGTTATATCCTGATCTAATACAGGACTGGTCTGAAGGTAACCTGGTATAAATGAATAGAGTCTAATGGACAGTATATGGGTCATTCCTAGTTATATCCTGATCTAATACAGGACTGGTCTGAAGGTAACCTGGTATAAATGAATAGAGTCTAATGGACAGTATATGGGTCATTCCTAGTTATATCCTGATCTAATACAGGACTGGTCTGAAGGTAACCTGGTATAAATGAATAGAGTCTAATGGACAGTATATGGGTCATTCCTAGTTATATCCTGATCTAATACAGGACTGGTCTGAAGGTAACCTGGTATAAATGAATAGAAGTGAATAGAGTATTGTTGTTCGTTGTTCTAAAATGACTTAAATAGTTTTCCCTCATCAACAACAACAAAATTAATAACTGAAATATCACACTTGTTTAATGATGAGACATCAAGGACCAGTCAGAGATCAAGGACCAGTCAGAGATCAAGGACCAGTCAGAGATCAAGGACCAGTCAGAGATGATCAAGGACCAGTCAGAGATCAAGGACCAGTCAGAGATCAAGGACCAGTCAGAGATCAAGGACCAGTCAGAGATCAAGGACCAGTCAGAGATCAAGGGCCAGTCAGAGGTCAAGGACCAGTCAGAGGTCAAGGACCAGTCAGAGGTCAAGAACCAGTCAGAGATCAAGGACCAGTCAGAGATCAAGGTTAAACTCACCTTCAATATGTTTTCTCCACATGTAGACACCAATATAAGCTGCAAGAACTACAACAGCTGCTGCTGCTATTGACAGACCAACAATCAACCCTACTTGTGATTTAGGAAACACTTCATCTGAAACAGAGAAGCCATGTCAAACCATTACAACACTACATATATACTGTACAGGAAGTAAAGCATCATTTATAAATACTACTGAACAGACCAATAAGGTCATCCCCTAGGAAACCGTCCTCCACTAACTAGTCTAACTAGAGGTCTCAGGTATTTGGGTTAACCAATGAAGACCTCACCTGGGACATGGATCTCTGTCTCCTTCAGGTGGTTGATCTCCGTCTGGTGAACTCTACAGGTGAACCTGTTGGTGTCAGTCTTGTTCACAGTGACATGTCGTCTCAGAGCGTAGCGGCCCTCTGAGTCTCTGTATTTCTCTGGAGGTCCATCAGCAGGGAGGATGGTTCCAGAACTGTCCAGCCACTCCATCTGAGGTTCAGGAAACCAGCCTCCAGACTCACACTTCAGGACCACCCCCCAGCCTTTAGTTCCATCAATAGAGATCACTGGCTGAGATACAGCACCTACAGATACAAGATAAAACAGAGATCACTGGCTGGGATACAGCACCTACACAGATACAAGATAAAACAGAGATCACTGGCTGGGATACAGCACCTACAGATACAAGATAAAACAGAGATCACTGGCTGGGATACAGCACCTACAGATACAAGATAAAACAGATCACTGGCTGAGATACAGCACCTACAGATACAAGATAAAACAGAGATCACTGGCTGGGATACAGCACCTACACAGATACAAGATAAAACAGAGATCACTGGCTGAGATACAGCACCTACACAGATACAAGATAAAACAGAGATCACTGGCTGGGATACAGCACCTACACAGATACAAGATAAAACAGAGATCACTGGCTGGGATACAGCACCTACACAGATACAAGATAAAACAGAGATCACTGGCTGAGATACAGCACCTACAGATACAAGATAAAACAGAGATCACTGGCTGGGATACAGCACCTACACAGATACAAGATAAAACAGAGATCACTGGCTGGGATACAGCACCTACACAGATACAAGATAAAACAGATCACTGGCTGAGATACAGCACCTACAGATACAAGATAAAACAGAGATCACTGGCTGGGATACAGCACCTACAGATACAAGATAAAACAGAGATCACTGGCTGGGATACAGCACCTAGGAATATTGGGACACAGACAGTGAGAAAACAGCAGGTAGTAGGAATATTGGGACACAGCAGTGTAACAGTGTGGGAGGTTTTGATGTGTGAGGAGTGTGTTGTGAAGGCTGTGTGCTGAAAGACCAGCTGAATACATGATGAGGGAGGAAGACCAGCTGAATACATGATGAGGGAGGAAGACCAGCTGAATACATGAGGGAGGAAGACCAGCTGAATACATGATGAGGGAGGAAGACCAGCTGAATACATGATGAGGGAGGAAGACCAGCTGAATACATGATGAGGGAGGCAGACCAGCTGAATACATGATCTCTAACAGAGGAAGGAATGATGATATGTCGATAGGGGACAACCTTGTTTTACTCCTCTAGATAGTTTTCAACTTTCTAAGATGTAGCCATTACTTACTATTTTACACCTAGGGTTCCTATACATAACTTTAACACATTTTATAAGAGATTCCCCAAAATTGAAATATTCCAAGCATTTAAATATAAACTCCAGTTGTACTTTATCAAAAGCCTTTTCTAAATCAGCTATGAAAACCAGGCCTGGTGTCCCCGATATTTCATAGTGTTCTATTGTTTCCAGTACTTGTCTTATATATCTCCAATGTAAAAAAAACCTGTCTGATTAGGATGAATAATATCTGACCTTTTCAATTCTATGCTCCAAGCATTTTGCATTTTTCCCCATATTCCATCCAGTTGGCTTTATTTTTTATAATACATTACACTAGATCTTTCTTGAATAAGTTCCTCCATTTCTTTTTGTTTTCCCTCTAACTTATTCTGTGCCTCTATAGTACCGTTTTTATTGCTATCTAACTGTACTGTTAGTCCTTCAATTGCCTTTGTTAATATGGACTCTATTGATCTAAATTGCTTTAGTTTTATAGATGAGTACTGAATTGCAGGGCCTCTAAAGACACATTTAAAAGTGTCCTATACACTAAGGGGATCTGCTGTACCTGTTATGTTTGAAAAAGTCAGTTATAAATTCTTCTGTCCTATTTTCTAAACAATTTATCATCTAGTAGGCTTTGATTAAATTTCCAATATCCTCGCCCATGTGGAAATTCTGTAAGAGTAATATATATGCCAATTATGTGACGATCCGACAGCATTCTGTCCCCTATCAACACTTTCCAAACATTTGGTGAGAAATAGAAAGTAGTCAAGATGATTGATTAAGCCTCCGCCATGAATAGCTCACTAGGTATTTAAGACTCCATACTCCACTAATTCCAATATATCCATGACATTCATGATTTTCGTAAGTGCCTGAGGGTGATATATTGTAGTGTGATTTCCTTTACCGGTCCATAGAGGTATTCAAGACCGTATTAAAATCTCCCACCATAATAATAGCGTCTAGTGTTGCTTGTAGAGTTGATCAATTCGTATATATTTTCAAAGAAGCTTGGATCATCATTATTCAGACAGGTTAATAAGCCATATATGTTTAAAATATTCCATCTACCTTGAGGATCTGTTTGGACAATTTCCACATTTGGATAAAAATTACTGTAAATAAAAAAATAAAAATTATACCTTCATTTAACTTGTCAAGTCAGTTATGACGGGGAACAGTGGGTTAACTGCCTGTTCAGGGGCAGAACAACAGATTTTTACCTTGTCAGCTCAGGGATTAGATCTTGCAACCTTTTGGTTACTAGTCCAACGCTCTAACCACTAGGCTACCTGCCACACCTACACTCTAACCACTAGGCTACCTGCCTCCTCTACACTCTAACCACTAGGCTACCTGCCTCCTCTACACTCTAACCACTAGGCTACCTGCCTCCTCTACACTCTAACCACTAGGCCACCCTGTCGCCCCTACACTCTAACCACTAGGCCACCCTGTCGCCTCTACACTCTAACCACTAGGCCACCCTGTCGCCCCTACACTCTCACCACTAGGCTACCTGTCGCCCCTACACTCTCACCACTAGGCTACCTGCCTCCTCTACACTCTAACCACTAGGCTACCTGCCACCCCTACACTCTAACCACTAGGCTACCTGCCTCCTCTACACTCTAACCACTAGGCTACCTGCCTCCTCTACACTCTAACCACTAGGCCACCCTGTTGCCCCTACACTCTAACCACTAGGCCACCCTGTCGCCCCTACACTCTAACCACTAGGCCACCCTGTCGCCCCTACACTCTAACCACTAGGCCACCCTGTCGCCCCTACACTCTCACCACTAGGCTACCTGTCGCCCCTACACTCTCACCACTAGGCTACCTGTCGCCCCTACACTCTCACCACTAGGCTACCTGTCGCCCCTACACTCTCACCACTAGGCTACCTGTCGCCCCTACACTCTCACCACTAGGCTACCTGTCGCCCCCTACACTCTCACCACTAGGCTACCTGTCGCCCCTACACTCTAACCACTAGGCTACCTGCCTCCTCTACACTCTAACCACTAGGCTACCTGCCGCCCCTACACTCTAACCACTAGGCTACCTGTCGCCCCTACACTCTCACCACTAGGCCACCCTGTCGCCCCTACACTCTCACCACTAGGCCACCCTGTCGCCCCTACACTCTCACCACTAGGCTACCTGTCGCCCCATCATCAACCCTTTTGCATTTCTTTGCCCATGGGAGAAGTATATTTCATCCTTTTCCACAAAACTTAAATATATCCCCCCCAGTCCTTTTTCCACAAAACTTCATCTAAACTTGTTGAATGAGTTTCCTGTAAACAATAGATATTATATTCCTTCTCCTTTAGCCAGGTAAATACTGATCGTCTTTTCTTATTATCTGCTAAGCCATTACAATTATAACTGGCTATACTTATTTCACCACTTACCATAATGAGACTCAACTTTCAATTAAATTTATCAAAAAATATGTTTGTAAACGTACCATTAAAAAGTAACATGATGATTGAGTGTCTATATGGCTGTACCATGATATTTGCATTGCTACTAAGTAAACCTCCAATTGGTCCCCACTATTCCACCCGCTAAAAGCCCTCCTCATCCCGAGTTGGTTTGTCATCCCAATGCCCGGCAGACCACCCTCGACCCCCTGTATCCCGACTGGGATCCATCCTTTGAAAAGAGCACACACCATTTACAGAACAGAAGTAGACCAAATGCATTTCCATCGCCCTCACCTCCATTTGTATTATATATAGCCATCAAAATATATGTATATATATTAAAAATCCTGTTTCTTATTTTCCATAATTGGCTATCAACATTAAGATTATTTTTGTGCAAAAACATAAAACAGCCAGATTTACCAAAACAACCTCTGATCACATCTCCAGTATTCATGACTCACCAACAAAGAGTTGAACGGAGGTTTCCTTCACCCGGCTGGTCAGTGTTGGGAAGAAGCACCTGTAGCTTCCAGCATCAGAGAGAGTCACTCTGTTCAGCTTTAAGGAGACGTTGCCGTTCTTCAGTTCTTCATGAAACATTGATGTCCTTCCCCTGTAGGATCGAGACTGATCCTCATTGGAGTCTCTTCCTTGACGGTAAAGGTGGACCTTTTCTGCTGTCGGGTTCAATCTTGTCCACCTCACTATCATGTCCTCAGCACTGACATTGGGTTTCAGGGAACATGGTAGAATGATGTCATCACCAGCTAAGGCAACGACTGGGTCAGCCGGTCCAACAACCTGAACCTCAGACGACCCTGGAGAAAAACAAATGACACATAGTTAAAGACACCTGGTAACTTCCTGTTGCTCCATGGATTCTGGCCCATTATGACACCATTCATTCCTATGTGAAGACTCAACAGCATTGAAGCTAAATATAGTCATTTAAGATGGCGTCTCATGTGGGAGATTTATGTAGACAGTTTGAGCTACTCCAGGAAGTGACGTTACACACTAGCTCAGTGCTGCCCCCTCTCATTAAGTAACTCAAGTTGAAGGCCAACTGGGGTACTGCAGGCTGCCATTAGCAACATTTCACTGAGTATACAAAACATTATGAACACCTGCTCTTTCCATCACAGACTGACCAGGTGAATCCAGGTGAAAGCTATGCTCAGGCTAGCAACAACAGGTTATAAGATAAAGGATTCACACACAGGTATGAATGACTACCATGGAGGGAAAGCGTACAGACATGCCTAGGGTGAAAAAATACCCAGATACGGGATAACAATTCTGAGGGAATTTTGTGTGACAGTGTAGACTACACGATTCAAGACATTAATGTGACATTTTGTAAATGACATCGCCAAAGTCAAAGATCAGTCGGATAGTCAAGTTTTACAAGGGTAAGTTTGGCAGCATGAGTGAAGGAGGCTTTGTTGCGAAATAGGAAGCCAATTCTAGATTTAATTTTGGATTGGAGATGTTTGATGTGAGTCTGGAAGGACAGGTTACAGTCTAACCAGACACCTAGGTATTTGTAGTTATCCACGTATTCTAAGTCAGAACCGTCCAGGGTAGCGATGCTGGACAGGCGGCGAGGTGTGGGCAGCGATCGGTTGAAGAGCATGCATTTAGTTTTACTTGCATTTAAGAGAAGTTGGAGGCCACGGAAGGAGTGTTGTATGGCATTGAAGCTCGTCTGGAGGTTAGTTAACACAGTGTCCAAAGAAGGGCCAGAAGTATACAAATGGTGTCGTCTGCATAGAGGTGGATCAGAGAATCACTAGCAGCAAGAGCGACATCATTGATGTTTACAGAGAAAAGAGTCTGCCGGAGAATTTAACCCTGTGGCACCCCCATAGAGACTGGCAGAGGTCCGGACAACAGGCCCTCCGATTTGACACACTGAACTCTATCTGAGAAGTAGTTGGTGAACCAGGCGAGGCAGTCATTTGAGAAACCAAGGCTGCTGAGTCTGCCGATAAGAATGCTGTGATTGACAGAGTCGAAAGCCTTGGCCAGGTCGATGAAGACAGCTGCAGAGTACTGTCCTTTATCAATGGCAGTTATGAGCGTGGCTAAGGTGCACCCATGACCAGCTCGGAAACCAGATTGTATAGCGGAGAAGGTACGGCGGGATTCGAAATGGTCTGTAATCTGTTTGTTAACTTGGCTTTCGAAGACCTTAGAAAAGCAGGGTAGGTTAGATATAGGTCTGTAGCAGTTTGGGTCTAGTGTCTCCCTCTTTGAAGAGGGGGTTGACAGCGGCAGCTTTCCAATTTTTGGGAATCTCAAACGATATGAAAGAGAGGTTGAACAGGCTAGTAATAGGGGTTGCAACAATTTCGGCGGATCATTTTAGAAAGAGGGTCCAGATTGTCTAGTCCGGCCGATTTGTAGGGTCCAGATTTTGCAGCTCTTTCAGAACATCAGCTATCTGGATTTGGGTGGAAAAAAAAGGGGAGGCTTGGGCAAGTTGCTGTGGGGGATGCAGGGTTTTTGACCGAGGTAGGGGTAGCCAGGTGGAAAGCATGGCCAGCCGTAGAGAAATGCTTATTGAAATTCTCAATTATCATGCATTTATCGGTGGTGACAGTGTTTCCTAGCCTCAGTGCAGTGGGCAGCTGGGAGGAGGTGCTCTTATTCTCCATGGACTTTACAGTGTCCCAGAACTTTTTGGAGTTTGTGCTACAGGATGAAAATTTCTGTTTGAAAAAGCTAGCCTTAGCTTTCCTAACTGCCTGTTTATATTGGTTCCAAACTTCCCTGAAAAATTGCAAATCACGGGGGCTATTCCATGCTAATGCAGAACGCCACAGGATGTCTTTGTGCTGGTCAGGGGCAGACAGGTCTGGAGAGAACAAAGGACTAAATCTGTTCCTGGTTGTACATTTTTTGAATGGGGCATGCTTATTTAAGATGGTAAGGAAACCACCTTTAAAGAATAACCAGGCATCCTCTACCTCTACTGAATGAGGTCAATATCCTTCCAGGATACCCGGGCCAGGTCGATTAGAAAGGCCTGCTCGCGGAAGTGTTTTGGGGAGCATTTGACAGTGATGAGGGGTGGTCGTTTGACCGCAGATCCCTTACGGACGCAGGCAATGAGGCAGTGATCACTGAGATCCTGTTTGAAAACAGCAGAGGTGTAGTTAGAGGGCAGGTTTGTCAGGATGATATCCAAGACGGTGCCCATGGTTACGGATTTGGGGTTGTACCTGGTAAATTCCTTGATGATTTTGTGTGAGATTGAGGGCATTTAGCGTAGATTCTGGGACGGCCGGGGTGTTAACTTCTCTAACGCTAACGTCCCACCTGACCAGCATCCAGTGAAAGTGCAGGGCGCCAAATTCAAATAACAGTGTTCTCATAATTACATTTCCTCAAACATTATTATACACCATTTTAAAGATAAACTTGTTGTTAATCCCACCACAGTGTCCGATTTCAAAAAGGCTTTACGAAAAAAGCATACCATGCGATTATGTTAGGTCTGCACCTACTCACAAAACACCTCCATTTTTCCAGCCAAAGAGAGGAGTCACAAAAAGCAGAAATAGAGCCACATCAATTTACAGAAATAGTCATCATAAACTTTAATATAAGATACAAGTGTTATGCACAGAATTAGAGATATACTTCTCCTTAATGCAACCGCTGTGTCAGATTTCAAAAAACCTTTACGGAAAAAGCACACCATGCAATAATCTGAGTACAGCGCTAAGACACAAAAACAAGCCTTTCAGATATCCGCCATGTTGTGGAGTCAACAGAAGTCAGAAATATTCACTTACCTTTGATGATCTTCATCAGAATGGACTCCCAGGAATCCCAGTTCCACAATAAATTTATGTTTTGTTCGATATAGTCCATAATTTATGTACAAATACCTCCTTTTGGTTCACGCGTTCAGTTCACAAATCCAAACTCACGACGCGCGGGCAGGTCAGGCAAAAGTTCAGAATAAAAGTCATATTACAGTTCGTAGAAACATGTCAAAAAATAGAATCAATCTTTAGGATGTTTTTAAATCTTCAATAATGTTCCAACCGGAGAATTCCTTTGTCTTTAGAAATGCAATGGAAA
Source organism: Oncorhynchus masou masou (assembly GCF_036934945.1). NCBI lineage: Eukaryota > Metazoa > Chordata > Actinopteri > Salmoniformes > Salmonidae > Oncorhynchus > Oncorhynchus masou. Next base: position 56,006 of record NW_027006983.1, read on the forward strand.
GCAGGTCGCTCTCACGGCCACGCGCATGACCAACTCATGGCCTTCTGGGAGACCCCTTGGTGGATAGACAGACTGGTAGTCTATATTGTCACTATGAATGGTGGATAGACAGACTGGTAGTCTATATTGTCACTATGAATGGTGGCGAGAGGACAGGATAGACAGATTGGTGGTCTATATTGTCACTATGAATGGTGGATAGACAGACTGGTAGTTATATCAGTCTTTATATCAGTACCATTATAGATTAGGGTAATGACTATAGAGATAGGTCTTTATATCAGTACCATTATAGATTAGGGTAATGACTGTAGAGGTAGGTCTTTATATCAGTACCATTATAGATTAGGGTAATGACTATAGAGATAGGTCTTTATATCAGTACCATTATAGATTAGGGTAATGACTATAGAGATAGGTCTTTATATCAGTACCATTATAGATTAGGGTAATGACTATAGAGATAGGTCTTTATATCAGTACCATTATAGATTAGGGTAATGACTATAGAGTTAGAGGATTCATCTTTATATCAGTACCATTATAGATTAGGGTAATGACTATAGAGATAGAGATAGGTCTTCATATCAGTACCATTATAGATTAGATTACCATTAAAGAGGATTCCTCTTTATAGCTGTGACATATCGTCTTCCTCTGTTATAGATCATGTACTGTAAAACATACAGAATGCTGCAGGGTACTGACCAAGACCAGACGGAGAACACATTACACCGGTTTTAAGGTCTCTGTACTACAAAACATACAGAATGCTGCAGGGTACTGACCAAGACCAGACGGAGAACACATTACACCGGTTTTAAGGTCTCTGTACTACAAAACATACAGAATGCTGCAGGGTACTGACCAAGACCAGACAGAGAACACATTACACCGGTTTTAAGGTCTCTGTACTACAAAACATACAGAATGCTGCAGGGTACTGACCAAGACCAGACAGAGAACACATTACACCGGTTTTAAGGTACTGGCATTTTAACTATCCCAAAGCCTAGGACCAAGAGGCATGGAGAGACAGCCTCTAGTTACTATTATGTCCCCAGCCTCTAGTTACTATTATGCCCCCAGCCTGTAGTTACTATTATGCCCCCAGCCTCTAGTTACTATTATGCCCCCAGCCTCTAGTTACTATTATGCCCCCAGCCTCTAGTTACTATTATGCCCCAGCCTCTAGTTACTATTATGCCCCCAGCCTGTAGTTACTATTATGCCCCCAGCCTCTAGTTACTATTATGCCCCCAGCCTCTAGTTACTATTATGCCCCCAGCCTGTAGTTACTATTATGCCCCCAGCCTCTAGTTACTATTATGCCCCCAGCCTCTAGTTACTATTATGCCCCCAGCCTGTAGTTACTATTATGCCCCCAGCCTCTAGTTACTATTATGCCCCCAGCCTCTAGTTACTATTATGCCCCCAGCCTCTAGTTACTATTATGCCCCCAGCCTCTAGTTACTATTATGCCCCCAGCCTGTAGTTACTATTATGCCCCCAGCCTGTAGTTACTATTATGCCCCCAGCCTCTAGTTACTATTATGCCCCCAGCCTCTAGTTACTATTATGCCCCCAGCCTCTAGTTACTATTATGCCCCCAGCCTCTAGTTACTATTATGCCCCCAGCCTCTAGTTACTATTATGCCCCCAGCCTCTAGTTACTATTATGCCCCCAGCCTGTAGTTACTAGTATGTCCCCAGCCTCTAGTTACTAGTATGTCCCCAGCCTCTAGTTACTATTATGCCCCCCAGCCTCTAGTTACTATTATGTCCCCAGCCTGTAGTTACTATTATGCCCCCAGCCTCTAGTTACTATTATGCCCCCAGCCTCTAGTTACTATTATGCCCCCAGCCTCTAGTTACTATTATGCCCCCAGCCTCTAGTTACTATTATGCCCCCAGCCTCTAGTTACTATTATGCCCCCAGCCTGTAGTTACTATTATGCCCCCAGCCTCTAGTTACTATTATGCCCCCAGCCTCTAGTTACTATTATGTCCCCAGCCTCTAGTTACTATTATGCCCCCAGCCTCTAGTTACTATTATGCCCCCAGCCTCTAGTTACTATTATGCCCCCAGCCTCTAGTTACTATTATGCCCCCAGCCTGTAGTTACTATTATGCCCCCAGCCTCTAGTTACTATTATGCCCCCAGCCTCTAGTTACTATTATGCCCCCAGCCTGTAGTTACTATTATGCCCCCAGCCTCTAGTTACTATTATGCCCCCAGCCTGTAGTTACTATTATGCCCCCAGCCTCTAGTTACTATTATGCCCCCAGCCTCTAGTTACTATTATGCCCCCAGCCTCTAGTTACTATTATGCCCCCAGCCTGTAGTTACTATTATGTCCCCAGCCTGTAGTTACTATTATGCCCCCAGCCTCTAGTTACTATTATGCCCCCAGCCTCTAGTTACTATTATGCCCCCAGCCTCTAGTTACTATTATGCCCCCAGCCTCTAGTTACTATTATGCCCCCAGCCTGTAGTTACTATTATGCCCCCAGCCTGTAGTTACTATTATGCCCCCAGCCTCTAGTTACTATTATGCCCCCAGCCTGTAGTTACTATTATGCCCCCAGCCTCTAGTTACTAGTATGCCCCCAGCCTCTAGTTACTATTATGCCCCCAGCCTCTAGTTACTATTATGTCCCCAGCCTGTAGTTACTATTATGCCCCCAGCCTCTAGTTACTATTATGCCCCCAGCCTCTAGTTACTATTATGCCCCCAGCCTCTAGTTACTATTATGCCCCCAGCCTCTAGTTACTATTATGCCCCAGCCTGTAGTTACTATTATGCCCCCAGCCTCTAGTTACTATTATGCCCCCAGCCTCTAGTTACTATTATGCCCCCAGCCTGTAGTTACTATTATGCCCCCAGCCTCTAGTTACTATTATGCCCCCAGCCTCTAGTTACTATTATGTCCCCAGCCTGTAGTTACTATTATGCCCCCAGCCTCTAGTTACTATTATGCCCCCAGCCTCTAGTTACTATTATGCCCCCAGCCTCTAGTTACTATTATGCCCCCAGCCTGTAGTTACTATTATGCCCCCAGCCTGTAGTTACTATTATGCCCCCAGCCTCTAGTTACTATTATGCCCCCAGCCTCTAGTTACTATTATGCCCCCAGCCTGTAGTTACTATTATGCCCCCAGCCTCTAGTTACTATTATGCCCCCAGCCTCTAGTTACTATTATGTCCCCAGCCTGTAGTTACTATTATGCCCCCAGCCTCTAGTTACTATTATGCCCCCAGCCTGTAGTTACTAGTATGTCCCCAGCCTCTAGTTACTATTATGCCCCCAGCCTCTAGTTACTATTATGCCCCCAGCCTCTAGTTACTATTATGCCCCCAGCCTGTAGTTACTAGTATGCCCCCAGCCTCTAGTTACTATTATGCCCCCAGCCTCTAGTTACTATTATGCCCCCAGCCTCTAGTTACTATTATGCCCCCAGCCTCTAGTTACTAGTATGTCCCCAGCCTCTAGTTACTATTATGCCCACAGCCTCTAGTTACTATTATGCCCCCAGCCTGTAGTTACTATTATGCCCCCAGCCTCTAGTTACTATTATGCCCCCAGCCTCTAGTTACTATTATGCCCCCAGCCTCTAGTTACTATTATGTCCCCAGCCTGTAGTTACTATTATGCCCCCAGCCTCTAGTTACTATTATGCCCCCAGCCTCTAGTTACTATTATGTCCCCAGCCTGTAGTTACTATTATGTCCCCAGCCTCTAGTTACTATTATGCCCCCAGCCTCTAGTTACTAGTATGCCCCCAGCCTGTAGTTACTATTATGTCCCCAGCCTCTAGTTACTATTATGCCCCCAGCCTCTAGTTACTATTATGCCCCCAGCCTGTAGTTACTATTATGCCCCCAGCCTCTAGTTACTATTATGCCCCCAGCCTGTAGTTACTATTATGCCCCAGCCTCTAGTTACTATTATGCCCCCAGCCTGTAGTTACTATTATGTCCCCAGCCTCTAGTTACTATTATGCCCCCAGCCTGTAGTTACTATTATGCCCCCAGCCTCTAGTTACTATTATGCCCCCAGCCTGTAGTTACTATTATGCCCCCAGCCTCTAGTTACTATTATGCCCCAGCCTGTAGTTACTATTATGCCCCCAGCCTCTAGTTACTATTATGCCCCCAGCCTGTAGTTACTATTATGTCCCCAGCCTCTAGTTACTATTATGCCCCCAGCCTGTAGTTACTATTATGCCCCCAGCCTCTAGTTACTATTATGCCCCCAGCCTGTAGTTACTATTATGTCCCCAGCCTCTAGTTACTATTATGCCCCCAGCCTCTAGTTACTATTATGCCCCCAGCCTGTAGTTACTATTATGCCCCCAGCCTGTAGTTACTATTATGCCCCCAGCCTCTAGTTACTATTATGCCCCCAGCCTCTAGTTACTATTATGCCCCCAGCCTGTAGTTACTATTATGCCCCCAGCCTGTAGTTACTAGTATGTCCCCAGCCTCTAGTTACTATTATGCCCCCAGCCTGTAGTTACTATTATGTCCCCAGCCTCTAGTTACTATTATGCCCCCAGCCTCTAGTTACTATTATGCCCCCAGCCTCTAGTTACTATTATGCCCCCAGCCTCTAGTTACTATTATGCCCCCAGCCTGTAGTTACTATTATGCCCCCAGCCTCTAGTTACTATTATGCCCCCAGCCTGTAGTTACTATTATGCCCCCAGCCTCTAGTTACTATTATGTCCCCAGCCTCTAGTTACTATTATGCCCCAGCCTCTAGTTACTATTATGCCCCCAGCCTGTAGTTACTATTATGTCCCCAGCCTCTAGTTACTATTATGCCCCCAGCCTGTAGTTACTATTATGCCCCCAGCCTCTAGTTACTATTATGCCCCCAGCCTCTAGTTACTATTATGCCCCCAGCCTGTAGTTACTATTATGTCCCCAGCCTCTAGTTACTATTATGCCCCCAGCCTGTAGTTACTATTATGTCCCCAGCCTCTAGTTACTATTATGTCCCCAGCCTCTAGTTACTAGTATGCCCCCAGCCTGTAGTTACTATTATGCCCCCAGCCTCTAGTTACTAGTATGCCCCCAGCCTCTAGTTACTAGTATGCCCCCAGCCTGTAGTTACTATTATGCCCCCAGCCTCTAGTTACTATTATGCCCCCAGCCTCTAGTTACTAGTATGCCCCCAGCCTCTAGTTACTAGTATGCCCCCAGCCTGTAGTTACTATTATGCCCACAGCCTCTAGTTACTATTATGCCCCCAGCCTCTAGTTACTATTATGCCCCCAGCCTCTAGTTACTATTATGCCCACAGCCTCTAGTTACTATTATGCCCCCAGCCTCTAGTTACTATTATGCCCACAGCCTCTAGTTACTATTATGCCCCCAGCCTCTAGTTACTAGTATGCCCCCAGCCTGTAGTTACTATTATGCCCACAGCCTCTAGTTACTATTATGCCCACAGCCTCTAGTTACTAGTATGTCCCCAGCCTCTAGTTACTATTATGCCCCCAGCCTCTAGTAACTATTATGCCCCCAGCCTCTAGTTACTAGTATGCCCCCAGCCTCTAGTTACTATTATGCCCCCAGCCTCTAGTTACTAGTATGTCCCCAGCCTCTAGTTACTATTATGCCCCCAGCCTCTAGTTACTATTATGCCCCCAGCCTCTAGTTACTAGTATGTCCCCAGCCTCTAGTTACTATTATGCCCCCAGCCTCTAGTTACTATTATGCCCCCAGCCTGTAGTTACTAGTATGCCCCCAGCCTGTAGTTACTATTATGCCCCCAGCCTCTAGTTACTATTATGCCCCCAGCCTCTAGTTACTATTATGCCCCCAGCCTCTAGTTACTATTATGCCCCCAGCCTCTAGTTACTATTATGCCCCCAGCCTCTAGTTACTAGTATGCCCCCAGCCTGTAGTTACTATTATGCCCCAGCCTCTAGTTACTATTATGCCCCAGCCTGTAGTTACTATTATGCCCCCAGCCTGTAGTTACTATTATGTCCCCAGCCTCTAGTTACTATTATGCCCCCAGCCTCTAGTTACTATTATGCCCCCAGCCTCTAGTTACTATTATGCCCTCAGCCTCTAGTTACTATTATGCCCCCAGCCTCTAGTTACTATTATGCCCCCAGCCTGCAGTTACTATTATGCCCCCAGCCTCTAGTTACTATTATGCCCCAGCCTCTAGTTACTAGTATGTCCCCAGCCTCTAGTTACTATTATGCCCCCAGCCTCTAGTTACTATTATGCCCCCAGCCTCTAGTTACTATTATGCCCCCAGCCTGTAGTTACTAGTATGCCCCCAGCCTCTAGTTACTAGTATGCCCCCAGCCTCTAGTTACTAGTATGCCCCCAGCCTGTAGTTACTATTATGCCCCCAGCCTCTAGTTACTATTATGCCCCCAGCCTGTAGTTACTATTATGCCCCCAGCCTGTAGTTACTATTATGTCCCCAGCCTCTAGTTACTATTATGCCCCCAGCCTCTAGTTACTATTATGCCCCCAGCCTCTAGTTACTATTATGCCCTCAGCCTCTAGTTACTATTATGCCCCCAGCCTCTAGTTACTATTATGCCCCCAGCCTGCAGTTACTATTATGCCCCCAGCCTCTAGTTACTATTATGCCCCCAGCCTCTAGTTACTAGTATGTCCCCAGCCTCTAGTTACTATTATGCCCCCAGCCTCTAGTTACTATTATGCCCCCAGCCTGTAGTTACTAGTATGCCCCCAGCCTGTAGTTACTATTATGCCCCCAGCCTCTAGTTACTATTATGCCCCCAGCCTCTAGTTACTATTATGCCCCCAGCCTCTAGTTACTATTATGCCCCCAGCCTGTAGTTACTATTATGCCCCCAGCCTGTAGTTACTATTATGCCCCCAGCCTGTAGTTACTATTATGCCCCCAGCCTCTAGTTACTATTATGCCCCCAGCCTCTAGTTACTATTATGCCCCCAGCCTCTAGTTACTATTATGCCCCCAGCCTCTAGTTACTATTATGCCCCCAGCCTGTAGTTACTATTATGCCCCCAGCCTGTAGTTACTATTATGTCCCCAGCCTCTAGTTACTATTATGCCCCCAGCCTCTAGTTACTATTATGCCCCCAGCCTCTAGTTACTATTATGCCCTCAGCCTCTAGTTACTATTATGCCCCCAGCCTCTAGTTACTATTATGCCCCCAGCCTGCAGTTACTATTATGCCCCCAGCCTCTAGTTACTATTATGCCCCCAGCCTCTAGTTACTATTATGCCCCCAGCCTCTAGTTACTATTATGCCCCCAGCCTCTAGTTACTATTATGCCCCCAGCCTCTAGTTACTATTATGCCCCCAGCCTCTAGTTACTAGTATGCCCCCAGCCTGTAGTTACTATTATGCCCCCAGCCTCTAGTTACTATTATGCCCCCAGCCTCTAGTTACTATTATGCCCCCAGCCTGCAGTTACTATTATGCCCCCAGCCTCTAGTTACTATTATGCCCCCAGCCTCTAGTTACTATTATGCCCCCAGCCTCTAGTTACTATTATGCCCCCAGCCTCTAGTTACTATTATGCCCCCAGCCTCTAGTTACTATTATGCCCCCAGCCTCTAGTTACTATTATGCCCCCAGCCTCTAGTTACTATTATGCCCCCAGCCTCTAGTTACTATTATGCCCCCAGCCTGTAGTTACTATTATGCCCCCAGCCTGTAGTTACTATTATGTCCCCAGCCTCTAGTTACTATTATGACCCCAGCCTCTAGTTACTATTATGCCCCCAGCCTCTAGTTACTATTATGCCCTCAGCCTCTAGTTACTATTATGCCCCCAGCCTCTAGTTACTATTATGCCCCCAGCCTGCAGTTACTATTATGCCCCCAGCCTCTAGTTACTATTATGCCCCCAGCCTCTAGTTACTAGTATGTCCCCAGCCTCTAGTTACTATTATGCCCCCAGCCTCTAGTTACTATTATGCCCCCAGCCTGTAGTTACTAGTATGCCCCCAGCCTGTAGTTACTATTATGCCCCCAGCCTCTAGTTACTATTATGCCCCCAGCCTCTAGTTACTATTATGCCCCCAGCCTCTAGTTACTATTATGCCCCCAGCCTGTAGTTACTATTATGCCCCCAGCCTCTAGTTACTATTATGCCCCCAGCCTCTAGTTACTATTATGCCCCCAGCCTGTAGTTACTATTATGCCCCCAGCCTCTAGTTACTATTATGCCCCCAGCCTCTAGTTACTATTATGCCCCCAGCCTCTAGTTACTATTATGCCCCCAGCCTGTAGTTACTATTATGCCCCCAGCCTGTAGTTACTATTATGCCCCCAGCCTCTAGTTACTATTATGCCCCCAGCCTCTAGTTACTATTATGCCCCCAGCCTCTAGTTACTATTATGCCCCCAGCCTCTAGTTACTATTATGCCCCCAGCCTCTAGTTACTATTATGCCCCCAGCCTGTAGTTACTATTATGCCCCCAGCCTGTAGTTACTATTATGTCCCCAGCCTCTAGTTACTATTATGCCCCCAGCCTCTAGTTACTATTATGCCCCCAGCCTCTAGTTACTATTATGCCCCCAGCCTCTAGTTACTATTATGCCCCCAGCCTCTAGTTACTATTATGCCCCCAGCCTGCAGTTACTATTATGCCCCCAGCCTCTAGTTACTATTATGCCCCCAGCCTCTAGTTACTAGTATGTCCCCAGCCTCTAGTTACTATTATGCCCCCAGCCTCTAGTTACTATTATGCCCCCAGCCTGTAGTTACTAGTATGCCCCCAGCCTGTAGTTACTATTATGCCCCCAGCCTCTAGTTACTATTATGCCCCCAGCCTCTAGTTACTATTATGCCCCCAGCCTCTAGTTACTATTATGCCCCCAGCCTGTAGTTACTATTATGCCCCCAGCCTGTAGTTACTATTATGCCCCCAGCCTGTAGTTACTATTATGCCCCCAGCCTCTAGTTACTATTATGCCCCCAGCCTCTAGTTACTATTATGCCCCCAGCCTCTAGTTACTATTATGCCCCCAGCCTCTAGTTACTATTATGCCCCCAGCCTCTAGTTACTATTATGCCCCCAGCCTGTAGTTACTATTATGTCCCCAGCCTCTAGTTACTATTATGCCCCCAGCCTCTAGTTACTATTATGCCCCCAGCCTCTAGTTACTATTATGCCCTCAGCCTCTAGTTACTATTATGCCCCCAGCCTCTAGTTACTATTATGCCCCCAGCCTGCAGTTACTATTATGCCCCCAGCCTCTAGTTACTATTATGCCCCCAGCCTCTAGTTACTATTATGCCCCCAGCCTCTAGTTACTATTATGCCCCCAGCCTCTAGTTACTATTATGCCCCCAGCCTCTAGTTACTATTATGCCCCCAGCCTCTAGTTACTAGTATGCCCCCAGCCTGTAGTTACTATTATGCCCCCAGCCTCTAGTTACTATTATGCCCCCAGCCTCTAGTTACTATTATGCCCCCAGCCTGCAGTTACTATTATGCCCCCAGCCTCTAGTTACTATTATGCCCCCAGCCTCTAGTTACTATTATGCCCCCAGCCTCTAGTTACTATTATGCCCCCAGCCTCTAGTTACTATTATGCCCCCAGCCTCTAGTTACTAGTATGCCCCCAGCCTCTAGTTACTATTATGCCCCCAGCCATTAGTTACTATTATGCCCCCAGCCTGTAGTTACTATTATGCCCCCAGCCTCTAGTTACTATTATGCCCCCAGCCTCTAGTTACTATTATGCCCCTAGCCTGTAGTTACTATTATGCCCCCAGCCTCTAGTTACTAGTATGCCCCAGCCTCTAGTTACTATTATGCCCCCAGCCTCTAGTTACTATTATGCCCCCAGCCTGTAGTTACTATTATGCCCCCAGCCATTAGTTACTATTATGCCCCCAGCCTCTAGTTACTATTATGCCCCCAGCCTCTAGTTACTATTATGCCCCCAGCCTCTAGTTACTATTATGCCCCCAGCCTCTAGTTACTATTATGCCCCCAGCCTGTAGTTACTATTATGCCCCAGCCTCTAGTTACTATTATGCCCCCAGCCTCTAGTTACTATTATGCCCCCAGCCTCTAGTTACTATTATGCCCCCAGCCTCTAGTTACTATTATGCCCCCAGCCTTTAGTTACTAGTATGCCCCCAGCCTCTAGTTACTATTATGCCCCCAGCCTCTAGTTACTATTATGCCCCCAGCCTCTAGTTACTATTATGCCCCCAGCCTCTAGTTACTATTATGCCCCCAGCCTCTAGTTACTATTATGCCCCCAGCCTCTAGTTACTATTATGCCCCCAGCCTCTAGTTACTATTATGCCCCCAGCCTGTAGTTACTATTATGTCCCCAGCCTCTAGTTACTATTATGCCCCCAGCCTCTAGTTACTAGTATGCCCCCAGCCTCTAGTTACTATTATGCCCCCAGCCTCTAGTTACTAGTATGTCCCCAGCCTCTAGTTACTATTATGCCCCCAGCCTGTAGTTACTATTATGTCCCCAGCCTGTAGTTACTATTATGCCCCCAGCCTGTAGTTACTATTATGTCCCCAGCCTCTAGTTACTATTATGCCCCCAGCCTCTAGTTACTATTATGCCCCCAGCCTCTAGTTACTATTATGCCCCCAGCCTCTAGTTACTATTATGCCCCCAGCCTGTAGTTACTATTATGCCCCCAGCCTCTAGTTACTATTATGCCCCCAGCCTCTAGTTACTATTATGTCCCCAGCCTCTAGTTACTATTATGTCCCCAGCCTCTAGTTACTATTATGCCCCAGCCTCTAGTTACTATTATGCCCCAGCCTCTAGTTACTATTATGCCCTCAGCCTCTAGTTACTATTATGCCCCCAGCCTGTAGTTACTATTATGCCCCCAGCCTGCAGTTACTATTATGCCCCCAGCCTCTAGTTACTATTATGCCCCCAGCCTCTAGTTACTATTATGCCCCCAGCCTCTAGTTACTATTATGCCCTCAGCCTCTAGTTACTATTATGCCCCCAGCCTGTAGTTACTATTATGCCCCCAGCCTGTAGTTACTATTATGCCCCCAGCCTGTAGTTACTATTATGCCCCCAGCCTCTAGTTACTATTATGCCCCCAGCCTCTAGTTACTATTATGCCCCCAGCCTGTAGTTACTATTATGCCCCCAGCCATTAGTTACTATTATGCCCCCAGCCTCTAGTTACTATTATGCCCCCAGCCTCTAGTTACTATTATGCCCCCAGCCTCTAGTTACTATTATGCCCCCAGCCTCTAGTTACTATTATGCCCCCAGCCTGTAGTTACTATTATGCCCCCAGCCTCTAGTTACTATTATGCCCCCAGCCTCTAGTTACTATTATGCCCCCAGCCTCTAGTTACTATTATGCCCCCAGCCTCTAGTTACTATTATGCCCCCAGCCTTTAGTTACTAGTATGCCCCCAGCCTTTAGTTACTAGTATGCCCCCAGCCTCTAGTTACTATTATGCCCCCAGCCTCTAGTTACTATTATGCCCCCAGCCTCTAGTTACTATTATGCCCCCAGCCTCTAGTTACTATTATGCCCCCAGCCTCTAGTTACTATTATGCCCCCAGCCTCTAGTTACTATTATGCCCCCAGCCTCTAGTTACTATTATGCCCCCAGCCTCTAGTTACTATTATGCCCCCAGCCTGTAGTTACTATTATGCCCCCAGCCTCTAGTTACTATTATGCCCCCAGCCTGTAGTTACTATTATGTCCCCAGCCTCTAGTTACTATTATGCCCCCAGCCTCTAGTTACTAGTATGCCCCCAGCCTCTAGTTACTATTATGCCCCCAGCCTCTAGTTACTAGTATGTCCCCAGCCTCTAGTTACTATTATGCCCCCAGCCTGTAGTTACTATTATGTCCCCAGCCTCTAGTTACTATTATGCCCCCAGCCTCTAGTTACTAGTATGCCCCCAGCCTCTAGTTACTATTATGCCCCCAGCCTCTAGTTACTAGTATGTCCCCAGCCTCTAGTTACTATTATGCCCCCAGCCTGTAGTTACTATTATGCCCCCAGCCTCTAGTTACTATTATGCCCCCAGCCTGTAGTTACTATTATGCCCCCAGCCTCTAGTTACTATTATGCCCCCAGCCTCTAGTTACTAGTATGTCCCCAGCCTCTAGTTACTAGTATGTCCCCAGCCTCTAGTTACTATTATGCCCCCAGCCTGTAGTTACTATTATGCCCCCAGCCTGTAGTTACTATTATGCCCCCAGCCTCTAGTTACTATTATGCCCCCAGCCTCTAGTTACTATTATGCCCCCAGCCTCTAGTTACTATTATGCCCCCAGCCTCTAGTTACTATTATGCCCCCAGCCTGTAGTTACTATTATGCCCCCAGCCTGTAGTTACTATTATGTCCCCAGCCTCTAGTTACTATTATGCCCCCAGCCTCTAGTTACTATTATGCCCCAGCCTCTAGTTACTATTATGCCCTCAGCCTCTAGTTACTATTATGCCCCCAGCCTCTAGTTACTATTATGCCCCCAGCCTGCAGTTACTATTATGCCCCCAGCCTCTAGTTACTATTATGCCCCCAGCCTCTAGTTACTATTATGCCCCCAGCCTCTAGTTACTATTATGCCCCCAGCCTCTAGTTACTATTATGCCCCCAGCCTCTAGTTACTATTATGCCCCCAGCCTCTAGTTACTAGTATGCCCCCAGCCTGTAGTTACTATTATGCCCCCAGCCTCTAGTTACTATTATGCCCCCAGCCTCTAGTTACTATTATGCCCCCAGCCTCTAGTTACTATTATGCCCCCAGCCTGCAGTTACTATTATGCCCCCAGCCTCTAGTTACTATTATGCCCCAGCCTCTAGTTACTAGTATGTCCCCAGCCTCTAGTTACTATTATGCCCCCAGCCTCTAGTTACTATTATGCCCCCAGCCTGTAGTTACTAGTATGCCCCCAGCCTGTAGTTACTATTATGCCCCCAGCCTCTAGTTACTATTATGCCCCCAGCCTCTAGTTACTATTATGCCCCCAGCCTGTAGTTACTATTATGCCCCCAGCCATTAGTTACTATTATGCCCCCAGCCTCTAGTTACTATTATGCCCCCAGCCTCTAGTTACTATTATGCCCCCAGCCTCTAGTTACTATTATGCCCCAGCCTCTAGTTACTATTATGCCCCCAGCCTGTAGTTACTATTATGCCCCCAGCCTCTAGTTACTATTATGCCCCCAGCCTCTAGTTACTATTATGCCCCCAGCCTCTAGTTACTATTATGCCCCCAGCCTCTAGTTACTATTATGCCCCCAGCCTTTAGTTACTAGTATGCCCCCAGCCTCTAGTTACTATTATGCCCCCAGCCTCTAGTTACTATTATGCCCCCAGCCTCTAGTTACTATTATGCCCCAGCCTCTAGTTACTATTATGCCCCCAGCCTCTAGTTACTATTATGCCCCCAGCCTCTAGTTACTATTATGCCCCCAGCCTCTAGTTACTATTATGCCCCCAGCCTGTAGTTACTATTATGTCCCCAGCCTCTAGTTACTATTATGCCCCCAGCCTCTAGTTACTAGTATGCCCCCAGCCTCTAGTTACTATTATGCCCCCAGCCTCTAGTTACTAGTATGTCCCCAGCCTCTAGTTACTATTATGCCCCCAGCCTGTAGTTACTATTATGTCCCCAGCCTCTAGTTACTATTATGCCCCCAGCCTCTAGTTACTAGTATGCCCCCAGCCTCTAGTTACTATTATGCCCCCAGCCTCTAGTTACTAGTATGTCCCCAGCCTCTAGTTACTATTATGCCCCCAGCCTGTAGTTACTATTATGCCCCCAGCCTGTAGTTACTATTATGCCCCCAGCCTGTAGTTACTATTATGCCCCCAGCCTCTAGTTACTATTATGCCCCCAGCCTCTAGTTACTATTATGCCCCCAGCCTCTAGTTACTATTATGCCCCCAGCCTCTAGTTACTATTATGCCCCCAGCCTGTAGTTACTATTATGCCCCCAGCCTGTAGTTACTATTATGTCCCCAGCCTCTAGTTACTATTATGCCCCCAGCCTCTAGTTACTATTATGCCCCCAGCCTCTAGTTACTATTATGCCCTCAGCCTCTAGTTACTATTATGCCCCCAGCCTCTAGTTACTATTATGCCCCCAGCCTGCAGTTACTATTATGCCCCCAGCCTCTAGTTACTATTATGCCCCCAGCCTCTAGTTACTATTATGCCCCCAGCCTCTAGTTACTATTATGCCCCCAGCCTCTAGTTACTATTATGCCCCCAGCCTCTAGTTACTATTATGCCCCCAGCCTCTAGTTACTAGTATGCCCCCAGCCTGTAGTTACTATTATGCCCCCAGCCTCTAGTTACTATTATGCCCCCAGCCTCTAGTTACTATTATGCCCCCAGCCTGTAGTTACTAGTATGCCCCCAGCCTCTAGTTACTAGTATGCCCCCAGCCTCTAGTTACTATTATGCCCCCAGCCATTAGTTACTATTATGCCCCCAGCCTGTAGTTACTATTATGCCCCCAGCCTCTAGTTACTATTATGCCCCCAGCCTGTAGTTACTATTATGCCCCCAGCCTGTAGTTACTATTATGCCCCCAGCCTCTAGTTACTATTATGCCCCCAGCCTCTAGTTACTATTATGCCCCCAGCCTGTAGTTACTATTATGCCCCCAGCCATTAGTTACTATTATGCCCCCAGCCTCTAGTTACTATTATGCCCCCAGCCTCTAGTTACTATTATGCCCCCAGCCTCTAGTTACTATTATGCCCCCAGCCTCTAGTTACTATTATGCCCCCAGCCTGTAGTTACTATTATGCCCCCAGCCTCTAGTTACTATTATGCCCCCAGCCTCTAGTTACTATTATGCCCCCAGCCTCTAGTTACTATTATGCCCCCAGCCTCTAGTTACTATTATGCCCCCAGCCTTTAGTTACTAGTATGCCCCCAGCCTTTAGTTACTAGTATGCCCCCAGCCTCTAGTTACTATTATGCCCCCAGCCTCTAGTTACTATTATGCCCCCAGCCTCTAGTTACTATTATGCCCCCAGCCTCTAGTTACTATTATGCCCCCAGCCTCTAGTTACTATTATGCCCCCAGCCTCTAGTTACTATTATGCCCCCAGCCTCTAGTTACTATTATGCCCCCAGCCTCTAGTTACTATTATGCCCCCAGCCTGTAGTTACTATTATGCCCCCAGCCTCTAGTTACTATTATGCCCCCAGCCTGTAGTTACTATTATGTCCCCAGCCTCTAGTTACTATTATGCCCCCAGCCTCTAGTTACTAGTATGCCCCCAGCCTCTAGTTACTATTATGCCCCCAGCCTCTAGTTACTAGTATGTCCCCAGCCTCTAGTTATTATTATGCCCCCAGCCTGTAGTTACTATTATGTCCCCAGCCTCTAGTTACTATTATGCCCCCAGCCTCTAGTTACTAGTATGCCCCCAGCCTCTAGTTACTATTATGCCCCCAGCCTCTAGTTACTAGTATGTCCCCAGCCTCTAGTTACTATTATGCCCCCAGCCTGTAGTTACTATTATGCCCCCAGCCTGTAGTTACTATTATGCCCCCAGCCTGTAGTTACTATTATGCCCCCAGCCTCTAGTTACTATTATGCCCCCAGCCTCTAGTTACTATTATGCCCCCAGCCTCTAGTTACTATTATGCCCCCAGCCTCTAGTTACTATTATGCCCCCAGCCTGTAGTTACTATTATGCCCCCAGCCTGTAGTTACTATTATGTCCCCAGCCTCTAGTTACTATTATGCCCCCAGCCTCTAGTTACTATTATGCCCCCAGCCTCTAGTTACTATTATGCCCTCAGCCTCTAGTTACTATTATGCCCCCAGCCTCTAGTTACTATTATGCCCCCAGCCTGCAGTTACTATTATGCCCCCAGCCTCTAGTTACTATTATGCCCCCAGCCTCTAGTTACTATTATGCCCCAGCCTCTAGTTACTATTATGCCCCCAGCCTCTAGTTACTATTATGCCCCCAGCCTCTAGTTACTATTATGCCCCCAGCCTCTAGTTACTAGTATGCCCCCAGCCTGTAGTTACTATTATGCCCCCAGCCTCTAGTTACTATTATGCCCCAGCCTCTAGTTACTATTATGCCCCCAGCCTGTAGTTACTAGTATGCCCCCAGCCTCTAGTTACTAGTATGCCCCCAGCCTCTAGTTACTATTATGCCCCCAGCCTGTAGTTACTAGTATGCCCCCAGCCTCTAGTTACTAGTATGCCCCCAGCCTCTAGTTACTATTATGCCCCCAGCCATTAGTTACTATTATGCCCCCAGCCTGTAGTTACTATTATGCCCCCAGCCTCTAGTTACTATTATGCCCCCAGCCTGTAGTTACTATTATGCCCCCAGCCTCTAGTTACTATTATGCCCCCAGCCTCTAGTTACTATTATGCCCCCAGCCTGTAGTTACTAGTATGCCCCCAGCCTCTAGTTACTAGTATGCCCCCAGCCTCTAGTTACTATTATGCCCCCAGCCATTAGTTACTATTATGCCCCCAGCCTGTAGTTACTATTATGCCCCCAGCCTCTAGTTACTATTATGCCCCCAGCCTCTAGTTACTATTATGCCCCCAGCCTCTAGTTACTATTATGCCCCCAGCCTCTAGTTACTATTATGCCCCCAGCCTGTAGTTACTATTATGCCCCCAGCCATTAGTTACTATTATGCCCCCAGCCTCTAGTTACTATTATGCCCCCAGCCTCTAGTTACTATTATGCCCCCAGCCTCTAGTTACTATTATGCCCCCAGCCTCTAGTTACTATTATGCCCCCAGCCTGTAGTTACTATTATGCCCCCAGCCTCTAGTTACTATTATGCCCCCAGCCTCTAGTTACTATTATGCCCCAGCCTCTAGTTACTATTATGCCCCCAGCCTCTAGTTACTATTATGCCCCCAGCCTTTAGTTACTAGTATGCCCCCAGCCTTTAGTTACTAGTATGCCCCCAGCCTCTAGTTACTATTATGCCCCCAGCCTCTAGTTACTATTATGCCCCAGCCTCTAGTTACTATTATGCCCCCAGCCTCTAGTTACTATTATGCCCCCAGCCTCTAGTTACTATTATGCCCCCAGCCTCTAGTTACTATTATGCCCCCAGCCTGTAGTTACTATTATGCCCCCAGCCTGTAGTTACTATTATGTCCCCAGCCTCTAGTTACTAGTATGTCCCCAGCCTCTAGTTACTATTATGCCCCCAGCCTGTAGTTACTATTATGTCCCCAGCCTCTAGTTACTATTATGCCCCCAGCCTGTAGTTACTATTATGTCCCCAGCCTCTAGTTACTATTATGTCCCCAGCCTCTAGTTACTATTATGCCCCCAGCCTGTAGTTACTAGTATGCCCCCAGCCTCTAGTTACTATTATGTCCCCAGCCTCTAGTTACTATTATGTCCCCAGCCTCTAGTTACTATTATGCCCCCAGCCTGTAGTTACTATTATGTCCCCAGCCTCTAGTTACTATTATGCCCCCAGCCTGTAGTTACTATTATGTCCCCAGCCTCTAGTTACTATTATGTCCCCAGCCTCTAGTTACTATTATGCCCCCAGCCTGCAGTTACTATTATGCCCCCAGCCTCTAGTTACTATTATGCCCCCAGCCTCTAGTTACTAGTATGCCCCCAGCCTGTAGTTACTATTATGCCCCCAGCCTCTAGTTACTATTATGCCCCCAGCCTCTAGTTACTATTATGCCCCCAGCCTGTAGTTACTATTATGCCCCCAGCCTCTAGTTACTATTATGCCCCCAGCCTGTAGTTACTATTATGTCCCCAGCCTCTAGTTACTATTATGCCCCCAGCCTGTAGTTACTATTATGTCCCCAGCCTCTAGTTACTATTATGCCCCAGCCTCTAGTTACTATTATGCCCCCAGCCTGCAGTTACTATTATGCCCCCAGCCTCTAGTTACTATTATGCCCCCAGCCTCTAGTTACTATTATGCCCCCAGCCTCTAGTTACTATTATGCCCCCAGCCTCTAGTTACTATTATGCCCCCAGCCTCTAGTTACTATTATGCCCCCAGCCTCTAGTTACTAGTATGCCCCCAGCCTGTAGTTACTATTATGCCCCAGCCTCTAGTTACTATTATGCCCCCAGCCTCTAGTTACTATTATGCCCCCAGCCTGCAGTTACTATTATGCCCCCAGCCTCTAGTTACTATTATGCCCCCAGCCTCTAGTTACTATTATGCCCCCAGCCTCTAGTTACTATTATGCCCCCAGCCTCTAGTTACTATTATGCCCCCAGCCTCTAGTTACTATTATGCCCCCCAGCCTCTAGTTACTAGTATGCCCCCAGCCTGTAGTTACTATTATGCCCCCAGCCTCTAGTTACTATTATGCCCCCAGCCTCTAGTTACTATTATGCCCCCAGCCTGTAGTTACTAGTATGCCCCAGCCTCTAGTTACTAGTATGCCCCCAGCCTCTAGTTACTATTATGCCCCCAGCCATTAGTTACTATTATGCCCCCAGCCTGTAGTTACTATTATGCCCCCAGCCTCTAGTTACTATTATGCCCCCAGCCTCTAGTTACTATTATGCCCCTAGCCTGTAGTTACTATTATGCCCCCAGCCTCTAGTTACTAGTATGCCCCCAGCCTCTAGTTACTATTATGCCCCCAGCCTCTAGTTACTATTATGCCCCCAGCCTGTAGTTACTATTATGCCCCCAGCCATTAGTTACTATTATGCCCCCAGCCTCTAGTTACTATTATGCCCCCAGCCTCTAGTTACTATTATGCCCCCAGCCTCTAGTTACTATTATGCCCCCAGCCTCTAGTTACTATTATGCCCCCAGCCTGTAGTTACTATTATGCCCCCAGCCTCTAGTTACTATTATGCCCCCAGCCTCTAGTTACTATTATGCCCCCAGCCTCTAGTTACTATTATGCCCCCAGCCTCTAGTTACTATTATGCCCCCAGCCTTTAGTTACTAGTATGCCCCCAGCCTCTAGTTACTATTATGCCCCCAGCCTCTAGTTACTATTATGCCCCCAGCCTCTAGTTACTATTATGCCCCCAGCCTCTAGTTACTATTATGCCCCCAGCCTCTAGTTACTATTATGCCCCCAGCCTGTAGTTACTATTATGCCCCCAGCCTCTAGTTACTATTATGCCCCCAGCCTGTAGTTACTATTATGTCCCCAGCCTCTAGTTACTATTATGCCCCCAGCCTCTAGTTACTAGTATGCCCCCAGCCTCTAGTTACTATTATGCCCCCAGCCTCTAGTTACTAGTATGTCCCCAGCCTCTAGTTACTATTATGCCCCCAGCCTGTAGTTACTATTATGTCCCCAGCCTCTAGTTACTATTATGCCCCCAGCCTCTAGTTACTAGTATGCCCCAGCCTCTAGTTACTATTATGCCCCCAGCCTCTAGTTACTAGTATGTCCCCAGCCTCTAGTTACTATTATGCCCCCAGCCTGTAGTTACTATTATGCCCCCAGCCTGTAGTTACTATTATGCCCCCAGCCTGTAGTTACTATTATGCCCCCAGCCTCTAGTTACTATTATGCCCCCAGCCTCTAGTTACTATTATGCCCCCAGCCTCTAGTTACTATTATGCCCCCAGCCTCTAGTTACTATTATGCCCCAGCCTGTAGTTACTATTATGCCCCCAGCCATTAGTTACTATTATGCCCCCAGCCTCTAGTTACTATTATGCCCCCAGCCTCTAGTTACTATTATGCCCCCAGCCTCTAGTTACTATTATGCCCCCAGCCTCTAGTTACTATTATGCCCCCAGCCTGTAGTTACTATTATGCCCCCAGCCTCTAGTTACTATTATGCCCCCAGCCTCTAGTTACTATTATGCCCCCAGCCTCTAGTTACTATTATGCCCCAGCCTCTAGTTACTATTATGCCCCCAGCCTTTAGTTACTAGTATGCCCCCAGCCTCTAGTTACTATTATGCCCCCAGCCTCTAGTTACTATTATGCCCCCAGCCTCTAGTTACTATTATGCCCCCAGCCTCTAGTTACTATTATGCCCCCAGCCTCTAGTTACTATTATGCCCCCAGCCTGTAGTTACTATTATGCCCCCAGCCTCTAGTTACTATTATGCCCCCAGCCTGTAGTTACTATTATGTCCCCAGCCTCTAGTTACTATTATGCCCCCAGCCTCTAGTTACTAGTATGCCCCCAGCCTCTAGTTACTATTATGCCCCAGCCTCTAGTTACTAGTATGCCCCCAGCCTCTAGTTACTATTATGCCCCCAGCCTCTAGTTACTAGTATGTCCCCAGCCTCTAGTTACTATTATGCCCCCAGCCTGTAGTTACTATTATGCCCCCAGCCTGTAGTTACTATTATGCCCCCAGCCTGTAGTTACTATTATGCCCCAGCCTCTAGTTACTATTATGCCCCCAGCCTCTAGTTACTATTATGCCCCCAGCCTCTAGTTACTATTATGCCCCCAGCCTCTAGTTACTATTATGCCCCCAGCCTGTAGTTACTATTATGCCCCCAGCCTGTAGTTACTATTATGTCCCCAGCCTCTAGTTACTATTATGCCCCCAGCCTCTAGTTACTATTATGCCCCCAGCCTCTAGTTACTATTATGCCCTCAGCCTCTAGTTACTATTATGCCCCCAGCCTCTAGTTACTATTATGCCCCCAGCCTGCAGTTACTATTATGCCCCCAGCCTCTAGTTACTATTATGCCCCCAGCCTCTAGTTACTATTATGCCCCCAGCCTCTAGTTACTATTATGCCCCCAGCCTCTAGTTACTATTATGCCCCCAGCCTCTAGTTACTATTATGCCCCCAGCCTCTAGTTACTAGTATGCCCCCAGCCTGTAGTTACTATTATGCCCCCAGCCTCTAGTTACTATTATGCCCCCAGCCTCTAGTTACTATTATGCCCCCAGCCTGTAGTTACTATTATGCCCCCAGCCTCTAGTTACTATTATGCCCCCAGCCTCTAGTTACTATTATGCCCCCAGCCTGTAGTTACTATTATGCCCCCAGCCATTAGTTACTATTATGCCCCCAGCCTCTAGTTACTATTATGCCCCCAGCCTCTAGTTACTATTATGCCCCCAGCCTCTAGTTACTATTATGCCCCCAGCCTCTAGTTACTATTATGCCCCAGCCTGTAGTTACTATTATGCCCCCAGCCTCTAGTTACTATTATGCCCCCAGCCTCTAGTTACTATTATGCCCCCAGCCTCTAGTTACTATTATGCCCCCAGCCTCTAGTTACTATTATGCCCCCAGCCTCTAGTTACTATTATGCCCCCAGCCTTTAGTTACTAGTATGCCCCCAGCCTCTAGTTACTATTATGCCCCCAGCCTCTAGTTACTATTATGCCCCCAGCCTCTAGTTACTATTATGCCCCCAGCCTCTAGTTACTATTATGCCCCCAGCCTCTAGTTACTATTATGCCCCCAGCCTCTAGTTACTATTATGCCCCCAGCCTGTAGTTACTATTATGCCCCCAGCCTCTAGTTACTATTATGCCCCCAGCCTGTAGTTACTATTATGCCCCCAGCCTGTAGTTACTATTATGTCCCCAGCCTCTAGTTACTATTATGCCCCCAGCCTGTAGTTACTATTATGTCCCCAGCCTCTAGTTACTATTATGTCCCCAGCCTCTAGTTACTATTATGCCCCCAGCCTGTAGTTACTAGTATGCCCCCAGCCTGTAGTTACTATTATGCCCCCAGCCTCTAGTTACTATTATGCCCCCAGCCTCTAGTTACTATTATGCCCCCAGCCTGTAGTTACTATTATGCCCCAGCCTCTAGTTACTATTATGCCCCCAGCCTGTAGTTACTAGTATGCCCCCAGCCTCTAGTTACTATTATGCCCACAGCCTCTAGTTACTATTATGCCCCCAGCCTCTAGTTACTATTATGCCCCCAGCCTGTAGTTACTATTATGCCCACAGCCTCTAGTTACTATTATGCCCCCAGCCTCTAGTTACTATTATGCCCCCAGCCTGTAGTTACTAGTATGTCCCCAGCCTCTAGTTACTATTATGCCCCCAGCCTCTAGTTACTATTATGCCCCCAGCCTCTAGTTACTAGTATGCCCCCAGCCTCTAGTTACTAGTATGCCCCCAGCCTGTAGTTACTATTATGCCCACAGCCTCTAGTTACTATTATGCCCCCAGCCTCTAGTTACTATTATGCCCCCAGCCTCTAGTTACTATTATGCCCACAGCCTCTAGTTACTAGTATGTCCCCAGCCTCTAGTTACTAGTATGCCCCCAGCCTCTAGTTACTAGTATGCCCCCAGCCTCTAGTTACTAGTATGCCCCCAGCCTCTAGTTACTATTATGCCCCCAGCCTCTAGTTACTAGTATGTCCCCAGCCTCTAGTTACTATTATGCCCCCAGCCTCTAGTTACTATTATGCCCCCAGCCTCTAGTTACTATTATGCCCCCAGCCTCTAGTTACTAGTATGTCCCCAGCCTCTAGTTACTATTATGCCCCCAGCCTCTAGTTACTATTATGCCCCCAGCCTGTAGTTACTAGTATGCCCCCAGCCTGTAGTTACTATTATGCCCCCAGCCTCTAGTTACTATTATGCCCCCAGCCTCTAGTTACTATTATGCCCCCAGCCTCTAGTTACTATTATGCCCCCAGCCTGTAGTTACTATTATGCCCCCAGCCTGTAGTTACTATTATGTCCCCAGCCTCTAGTTACTATTATGCCCCCAGCCTCTAGTTACTATTATGCCCCCAGCCTCTAGTTACTATTATGCCCTCAGCCTCTAGTTACTATTATGCCCCCAGCCTCTAGTTACTATTATGCCCCCAGCCTGCAGTTACTATTATGCCCCCAGCCTCTAGTTACTATTATGCCCCCAGCCTCTAGTTACTATTATGCCCCAGCCTCTAGTTACTATTATGCCCCCAGCCTCTAGTTACTATTATGCCCCCAGCCTCTAGTTACTAGTATGCCCCCAGCCTGTAGTTACTATTATGCCCCCAGCCTCTAGTTACTATTATGCCCCCAGCCTCTAGTTACTATTATGCCCCCAGCCTGTAGTTACTAGTATGCCCCCAGCCTCTAGTTACTAGTATGCCCCCAGCCTCTAGTTACTATTATGCCCCCAGCCATTAGTTACTATTATGCCCCCAGCCTGTAGTTACTATTATGCCCCAGCCTCTAGTTACTATTATGCCCCCAGCCTCTAGTTACTATTATGCCCCCAGCCTGTAGTTACTATTATGCCCCCAGCCTCTAGTTACTAGTATGCCCCCAGCCTCTAGTTACTATTATGCCCCCAGCCTCTAGTTACTATTATGCCCCCAGCCTGTAGTTACTATTATGCCCCCAGCCATTAGTTACTATTATGCCCCCAGCCTCTAGTTACTATTATGCCCCCAGCCTCTAGTTACTATTATGCCCCCAGCCTGCAGTTACTATTATGCCTCCAGCCTCTAGTTACTATTATGCCCCCAGCCTCTAGTTACTATTATGCCCCCAGCCTCTAGTTACTATTATGCCCCCAGCCTCTAGTTACTATTATGCCCCCAGCCTCTAATTATGCCCCCAGCCTCTAGTTACTAGTATGCCCCCAGCCTGTAGTTACTATTATGCCCCCAGCCTCTAGTTACTATTATGCCCCCAGCCTCTAGTTACTATTATGCCCCCAGCCTGTAGTTACTAGTATGCCCCCAGCCTCTAGTTACTAGTATGCCCCCAGCCTCTAGTTACTATTATGCCCCCAGCCATTAGTTACTATTATGCCCCCAGCCTGTAGTTACTATTATGCCCCCAGCCTCTAGTTACTATTATGCCCCCAGCCTCTAGTTACTATTATGCCCCCAGCCTGTAGTTACTATTATGCCCCCAGCCTCTAGTTACTAGTATGCCCCCAGCCTCTAGTTACTATTATGCCCCCAGCCTCTAGTTACTATTATGCCCCCAGCCTGTAGTTACTATTATGCCCCCAGCCATTAGTTACTATTATGCCCCCAGCCTCTAGTTACTATTATGCCCCCAGCCTCTAGTTACTATTATGCCCCCAGCCTCTAGTTACTATTATGCCCCCAGCCTCTAGTTACTATTATGCCCCCAGCCTGTAGTTACTATTATGCCCCCAGCCTCTAGTTACTATTATGCCCCCAGCCTCTAGTTACTATTATGCCCCCAGCCTCTAGTTACTATTATGCCCCCAGCCTCTAGTTACTATTATGCCCCCAGCCTTTAGTTACTAGTATGCCCCCAGCCTCTAGTTACTATTATGCCCCCAGCCTCTAGTTACTATTATGCCCCCAGCCTCTAGTTACTATTATGCCCCCAGCCTCTAGTTACTATTATGCCCCCAGCCTCTAGTTACTATTATGCCCCCAGCCTGTAGTTACTATTATGCCCCCAGCCTCTAGTTACTATTATGCCCCCAGCCTGTAGTTACTATTATGTCCCCAGCCTCTAGTTACTATTATGCCCCCAGCCTCTAGTTACTAGTATGCCCCCAGCCTCTAGTTACTATTATGCCCCCAGCCTCTAGTTACTAGTATGTCCCCAGCCTCTAGTTACTATTATGCCCCCAGCCTGTAGTTACTATTATGCCCTCAGCCTCTAGTTACTATTATGCCCCCAGCCTCTAGTTACTATTATGCCCCCAGCCTGCAGTTACTATTATGCCCCCAGCCTCTAGTTACTATTATGCCCTCAGCCTCTAGTTACTATTATGCCCCCAGCCTCTAGTTACTATTATGCCCCCAGCCTGCAGTTACTATTATGCCCCCAGCCTCTAGTTACTATTATGCCCCCAGCCTCTAGTTACTATTATGCCCCCAGCCTCTAGTTACTATTATGCCCCCAGCCTCTAGTTACTATTATGCCCCAGCCTCTAGTTACTATTATGCCCCCAGCCTCTAGTTACTAGTATGCCCCCAGCCTGTAGTTACTATTATGCCCCCAGCCTCTAGTTACTATTATGCCCCAGCCTCTAGTTACTATTATGCCCCCAGCCTGTAGTTACTAGTATGCCCCCAGCCTCTAGTTACTATTATGCCCCCAGCCTCTAGTTACTATTATGCCCCCAGCCATTAGTTACTATTATGCCCCCAGCCTCTAGTTACTATTATGCCCCCAGCCTCTAGTTACTATTATGCCCCCAGCCTGTAGTTACTATTATGCCCCCAGCCTCTAGTTACTATTATGCCCCCAGCCTGTAGTTACTAGTATGCCCCCAGCCTCTAGTTACTATTATGCCCACAGCCTCTAGTTACTATTATGCCCCAGCCTCTAGTTACTATTATGCCCCCAGCCTGTAGTTACTATTATGCCCCCAGCCTCTAGTTACTATTATGCCCCCAGCCTCTAGTTACTATTATGCCCCCAGCCTGTAGTTACTAGTATGTCCCCAGCCTCTAGTTACTATTATGCCCCCAGCCTCTAGTTACTATTATGCCCCCAGCCTCTAGTTACTAGTATGCCCCCAGCCTCTAGTTACTAGTATGCCCCCAGCCTGTAGTTACTATTATGCCCACAGCCTCTAGTTACTATTATGCCCCCAGCCTCTAGTTACTATTATGCCCACAGCCTCTAGTTACTATTATGCCCCCAGCCTCTAGTTACTATTATGCCCCCAGCCTCTAGTTACTATTATGCCCCCAGCCTCTAGTTACTATTATGCCCCCAGCCTCTAGTTACTAGTATGCCCCCAGCCTGTAGTTACTATTATGCCCACAGCCTCTAGTTACTATTATGCCCCCAGCCTCTAGTTACTATTATGCCCACAGCCTCTAGTTACTAGTATGTCCCCAGCCTCTAGTTACTAGTATGCCCCCCAGCCTCTAGTTACTAGTATGCCCCCAGCCTCTAGTTACTAGTATGCCCCCAGCCTCTAGTTACTATTATGCCCCCAGCCTCTAGTTACTAGTATGTCCCCAGCCTCTAGTTACTATTATGCCCCCAGCCTCTAGTTACTATTATGCCCCCAGCCTCTAGTTACTATTATGCCCCCAGCCTCTAGTTACTAGTATGTCCCCAGCCTCTAGTTACTATTATGCCCCCAGCCTCTAGTTACTATTATGCTAGTATGCCCCCAGCCTGTAGTTACTATTATGCCCCCAGCCTCTAGTTACTATTATGCCCCAGCCTCTAGTTACTATTATGCCCCCAGCCTCTAGTTACTATTATGCCCCCAGCCTGTAGTTACTATTATGCCCCCAGCCTCTAGTTACTATTATGTCCCCAGCCTCTAGTTACTATTATGCCCCCAGCCTGTAGTTACTATTATGCCCCCAGCCTCTAGTTACTATTATGCCCCCAGCCTCTAGTTACTATTATGCCCCCAGCCTCTAGTTACTATTATGCCCCCAGCCTGTAGTTACTATTATGTCCCCAGCCTCTAGTTACTATTATGCCCCCAGCCTCTAGTTACTATTATGCCCCCAGCCTCTAGTTACTATTATGCCCTCAGCCTCTAGTTACTATTATGCCCCCAGCCTCTAGTTACTATTATGCCCCCAGCCTGCAGTTACTATTATGCCCCCAGCCTCTAGTTACTATTATGCCCCCAGCCTCTAGTTACTATTATGCCCCCAGCCTCTAGTTACTATTATGCCCCCAGCCTCTAGTTACTATTATGCCCCCAGCCTCTAGTTACTATTATGCCCCCAGCCTCTAGTTACTAGTATGCCCCCAGCCTGTAGTTACTATTATGCCCCCAGCCTCTAGTTACTATTATGCCCCCAGCCTCTAGTTACTATTATGCCCCCAGCCTGTAGTTACTAGTATGCCCCCAGCCTCTAGTTACTAGTATGCCCCCAGCCTCTAGTTACTATTATGCCCCCAGCCATTAGTTACTATTATGCCCCCAGCCTGTAGTTACTATTATGCCCCCAGCCTCTAGTTACTATTATGCCCCCAGCCTCTAGTTACTATTATGCCCCCAGCCTGTAGTTACTATTATGCCCCCAGCCTCTAGTTACTAGTATGCCCCCAGCCTCTAGTTACTATTATGCCCCCAGCCTCTAGTTACTATTATGCCCCCAGCCTGTAGTTACTATTATGCCCCCAGCCATTAGTTACTATTATGCCCCCAGCCTCTAGTTACTATTATGCCCCCAGCCTCTAGTTACTATTATGCCCCCAGCCTCTAGTTACTATTATGCCCCCAGCCTCTAGTTACTATTATGCCCCCAGCCTGTAGTTACTATTATGCCCCCAGCCTGTAGTTACTATTATGCCCCCAGCCTCTAGTTACTATTATGCCCCCAGCCTCTAGTTACTATTATGCCCCCAGCCTCTAGTTACTATTATGCCCCCAGCCTTTAGTTACTAGTATGCCCCCAGCCTCTAGTTACTATTATGCCCCCAGCCTCTAGTTACTATTATGCCCCCAGCCTCTAGTTACTATTATGCCCCCAGCCTCTAGTTACTATTATGCCCCCAGCCTCTAGTTACTATTATGCCCCCAGCCTCTGGAATAGCCTGCCAGAGAACCTGAGGGGGGCTGAATCTGTAAATAATAATATTAATATTAATATTAATATTAACTAATATTTTAGTTTTTATTTTCCTCTTTTTTTTTCCTCTTTCTTTTTTTTTTTTTTACTGTGAAGCACATTGTGTTTCATGTCTGAAATGTGCTGTATAAATAAAGCTTGATTTAATTTGATCTGTTTCAGCATGGGCAGTGCCATTGAGGCTACAACCCCACCTAGTTGACTACTTTGACCCCTTGAAAATGGTGGAAGCCCTAAATGGTGCTGCACATGCTTAAACAGCCTATTGGCCATTACAGGCCTCTGTCATTCTATATGGTAATGCCTTGTGACTGCTGTGAAGCAAGAAGAACTTCCAGGTCACATATTTCTGGATTTCTTCAGAATAAGACTCCCGTCATCTATACTTTGTAAATTAATAATTAGGGCGAAAATGTGCACAATTATCAAAATATTTTGTACTAGTTATCATACAAAGAATGATTACACTTTTTTTTTTTACGGGATATGTGATTGTTAGGTGATTGTTTTATTTGATTATTTCTAATTGGTCAACAGTGTGTTTTGTGTCCTATCATCTATTGCACCATACACAGTTTAATAGTAACCTATAGCAACATGATCTTTAACATTCCATCTACTGAACACTCCATCTACTGAACACTCCATCTACTGAACACTCCATCTACTGAACACACTGATCCCTCGATCTGCTGAACACTCCGTCTGCCGAACACTCCATCTACTGAACACACTGATCCCTCGATCTGCTGAACACTCCGTCTACTGAACACTCCGTCTACTGAACACTCCATCTACGGTACACACTGAACACTCCGTCTACTGAACACTCCGTCTACTGAACACTCCGTCTACTGAACACTCCGTCTACTGAACACTCCGTCTACTGAACACTCCGTCTACTGATCAGTCTGCTGATATAAAGACCTATCTCTATAGTCATTACCCTAATCTATAATGGTACTGATATAAAGACTTATCTCTATGGTCATTACCATGATCTATAATGGTACTGATATGAAGATGAAAATGGCTCAGTGCCTATAATTTAGTCTGTGTGTAGAATGGGGCATAAAGGAAATTACCTCTACT
This sequence comes from Oncorhynchus masou masou, assembly GCF_036934945.1. Lineage (NCBI taxonomy): Eukaryota > Metazoa > Chordata > Actinopteri > Salmoniformes > Salmonidae > Oncorhynchus > Oncorhynchus masou. The sequence continues at coordinate 84,504 of NW_027006983.1, forward strand.
AGATTATGCTGATAAGGTAAACAGCATACAAATGTGGCCTGTGTATTAATTTGCCTATAACTAATCAGAATTACATTCATTAATTACATAAAAAAGAGAATACTTCAAAATGAGAAGATCCTGCCATGGAAAAGACGACTGGGTGGACATGAAGTGGAAGGGAGGGGAAATAACTCCCACCATGCAGCAGGACACCTTCAGCTGCGGGTCTTTGTAATGCAGGTTTGATAGTTATATTTTCAATAATGAATGGCTAGCTGTTATGTGACAATTAGGTCAAAAACTATCTTTTATGTTTTGGTGTAAATGGCCAAGGAAGTTGCACAGAACTTCCAACATCCCAAATGGTTATAGAATCGTCACAGAAACACATGAAACAGCTTCTACTAAAAATGTCTGGTATGTAATGTCATTCAAAGTAAATGTAAAAAATAAAATAAAAATTCCTGAAACGAGTCACGTATTTGTGTATATCCACTGCACAATTCTTAGGTGTGTTGGTTTGAAGGGAAATACATGAACTGAAAATGTAACCACAGTAATGGCGGCCTGAGGTTTTACGTTAGGAATTCTTTGTCTCTTCAACTTAGATGGTAAAACGTCTCCTCTTTTTAGTCATAAACATGGCGACACTTCCTCTTCCTGCCTAACAAGTTTCGCCGTTCTCTACCTTGTGCGGACACTATTTTCACGCCACTTCGATACAGTTACGATTTTCGTAACATTTTATGAGAGCACTTTCACGAACCATTTTCCTAACCTTTAAATAATTCAACTAATTCTCCTAACCTGCTGCGAAACAGTCACTGCCGTATCGAAGTACTGTGTAAATAGTTTTTGTCTGCCACCCTACAGCACCACACCCAAACTACCCCGTCTGATCAGACAACACAGCAACGACAAGACATCGACATTTCATGCACTCGGTTATGATCCTGCACTTCAATTCTCCCCGTTTCTTTCTTATTAATATTATGTTCAGATAATAAAATAGCCTACAGGCTAAATAATGAAGGAATAATGTTGTGTCCTACCTGTCGTTATCAATGAAACACTGATGAACAGAATCCCAAAACACCAGACCGCCGAGGTCGGAAAGGTCTTCATTTCATGAACAAAACAAGTCTGACTCCAAGGTAAAGCTGTTTGTAACTGGTGAATAAAACTATTAGGAGTTTAGAAAAATAAACCAAAACAGTTGAATGACTAATTTGTCAACGAACAGAATGTAACACGACGTCTGTTCCAGAAATAACGGGGGAAAAGGGTGGTGGAGTTTCACACTTTACTTTCACTTTCACTTTCACTTACAGTACTTCTAGTTGAATATCATCTCGCGATATCTAGTTCCGTCTTGTGTTCTGATATGAACATTAACTTCATGCCATCTCGCGATATCTAGCTCCATCTAGTGTTCTGATATGGACATTAACTTCCTGTCAAATTTCCTCAAACACATACGAGCACTAATGTGAATCGTGAAATGAATGTGACAACAACTAGGCTGTAGTAAATATTTCAACTAGAAACAATTTACGATGTGAAATGACCCAAGAACATTGATCATATAAAATATATGTGATATTCACTTTCAGTTGTTGACTATCTAGACAGGTGTGAGCAGTATGGCAGAAATTACACTAATTGTATCAGAGAGAAAGGTAGAGTCAACATGCCGCGAAGTGGTAGGCCACACAAACTCACAGAAAGGGACCGCCGAGGGCTGAAGCACGTGGCTTGTAAAAATCATCTGTCCTCAGTTACAACTACCGAGTTCCAGGGGTGGAAGTAACAAATTACTCACGTTCCTGTAATTGAGTAGCTTTCGGTGGACTTGTACTTTTTTTTTGTATTTTTCAAAAGCTGTACTTTTACTTAAGTACATTTTCAAAACCAACAATCTAGAAAAAGGATACACATCAACATGTTGTAAATATATTTTATTGGCATGAATGGCGTTTGTTGTGTAATGTAGCTAAGTGTTGCTACTATCCAGTTCCATTGCATTAAATCAGTAGCATAATGCTAACGTTAGCTAGCTCGTGTTGCTAGCTAGTTAGAAGCCTGAACAACGTCTTTACACAGCTGCAGGAACTAATTAATGAACTTGTGAAGATAAAATAAATAAATAATTTTGAGACCTGGGATTTTTAGGTAAGTCTATTATTTTGTTTTGCTTGCGTATTACCTAGCTATATCTGGTTGGATCACTGAGTTTCCAATAATAGCCAAGAATAATGCTTGGTAAAACAATAGTTCTTATAACTGGGGGAAAGAAAACAATATTCCCTAATATCCGTATGTATTTGGACAGTGACATTATTCAAAACGTGCTGTAATTTCTAAATGGTTAATTTGTTATGAATAAAACACCTTCTTAACAGTCTGCACTTTCACCCCATTGTATCTTTTAAAATCCAATGTGCTGGACTACAGAGCCAAAACAAAAATGTTGTCATTGACCAAATAATTACAGATGCTGGTTTAAGATCATTTGTATAAAACCAAACTGGTCAGGCTGTATACATTTTGCCCAGATTGATGTAACCATTTTGTCCACAGAGGAAGCATCTAACACGCTGCTGCCAGATCTTCTTACTAAAAACTAAACTTCAAAAGGCTGGAAGCCAAATGTGCCATTCAGATTGCTGCTGCAATCCTTCTGCCAAAGTTCAAGACGTCTGGGACTGACAAAGCTGATGTCATCACAGTCTGAATGATTTCTTTACTCCAAGAGGTTTTAATTGTCCATATGATGATATATTTTGCTCTTTGACTCTTTAATTGTTTTTTTGTTATGTTTTTATTTTTTTCATTATTTACAGGTACTGGACAATAACCTTTGCATATACAGTTGAAGTCAGAAGTTTACATACACTTAGGTTGGAGTCATTAAAACTCATTTTTCAATCACTACACACATCTTGTTAACAAACTATAGTATTGGCAAATCAGGTAGGACATCTACTTTGTGCATGACACAAGTAATTTTTCCAACAATTGTTTACAGACAGATTATTTCACTTATAATTCATTGTATCACAATTCCAGTGGGTCAGAAGTTTACATACACTATGTTGACTGTGCCTTTAAACAGCTTGAAAAATTCCAGATAATGATGTCATGGCTTTAGAAGCTTCTGATAGGCTAATTGACATAATGAGTCAATTGAAGGTGTACCTGTGGTAGTATTTCAAGGCCTACCTTCACACTCAGTGCCGCTTTGCGTCATTGCATCATTGGAAAATAAAGAGAAATCAGGCAAGACCTACAAAAAAAACAATAGTAGAACTTCACAAGTCTGGTTCATCATTGGTAACAATTTCCAAACGCCTGAAGGTACCACGTTAATCTGTACAAACAATAGTACGCAAGTATAAACACCGTAGGACCACGCAGCTGTCATACCGCTCAGGAAGGAGATGCGTTCTGTCTCCTAGAGATGAATGTACTTTGGTGCGAAAAGTGCAAATCAATCCCCGAACAACAGCAAAGGACCTTGTGAAGATGCTGGAGGAAACAGGTACAAAAGTATCTATATCCACAGTAAAACGAGTCCTATAGGGAAGCCACTGCTCCAAAACCGGCATAAAAATCCCAACTGTGAAGCACGGGGGTGGCAGCATCATGTTGTGGGGGTGCTTTGCTGCAGGAATGACTGGTGCACTTCACAAAATAGATGGCTACATGTGGAAGGAAAAATTACGTAGATATATTGAAGTACAATCTCAAGACATCAGTCAGGAAGTTAAAGCTTGGTCGCAAATGGGTCTTCCAAATGGACAATGACCCCAAGCATACTTCCAAAGTTGGCAAAATGGCTTAAGGACATCAAAGTCAAGGTATATGAGTGGCCATCACAAAGCCCTGACCTCCTACAGAAAATGTGTGGGCAAAACTGAAAAAGTGTGTGCGAGCAAGGAGGCCTACAAACCTGACTCAGTTCCACCAGCTCTGTCAGGGGGAATGGGCCAAAATTCACCCAACTTATTGTGGGAAGCTTGTGGAAGGCCTGAAACGTTTGACCCAAGTTCAACAATGTAAAGGCAATGCTACCGAATACTAATTGAGTGTATGTAAACTTCTGACCCACTGGGAAAAACTGAAATAAATCACTCTACTATTATTCTGACATTTCACATTCTTAAAATAAAGTGGTGATACTAACTGACCTAAGACAGGAAATTTTTACTAGGATTACATGTCAGGAATTGTGGAAAAAATGAGTTTAAATGTATTTGGCTAAGGTGTTGTAACGTCCTCTTCATCTGAGGAGGAGAAGCAAGGATCGGACCAAAACACAGCGTGGTAAGTGTCCATATTGATTTATTCAAAAACACAACTGAACACTGGAACAAAATAAACGTGCATCAACGAAACAGTCCCGTGTGGCGACTGACACGTAAGACAAACACCCACGAAACACGTGGGAAAAGGCTACCTAAGTACGACTCAATCAGAGACAACTAACGAAACCTGCCTCTGATTGAGAACCATACTAGGCCAAACATAGAAAAACAAACAGATTGCCCACCCAACTCGCGCCCTGACCATATAAACAAAGACAAAACAAAGGAATAAACGTGTCCTACTTCAACAGTAACTATGTACAGACATGGACTCAAATCAACATTAGAGAATTTGTGGTCTGAATGTATTTGAACAACTCAAATCAATCTCAGTATCTGAGAATAACAAGTGTGGAAGTTGTTAAAAAAATAATTTTCTATGTACTTCTGTATATGTAATGTTGTTTACATGTAATGCTTGAGGCTAAATGTTCCATAAAACACCAGAAATTAACCAACAAGATCCAGCTGATTTTATATTAAATCTTCAACTTAACATACAATGTCAAGGGATGCTGCTGAGAGGCGAAGCAGGGGAGTCAAACATTTAATATGGAACGAGACAGGAACAGCGTGAGCACGCAGACAAATAACACTCAATTCTGCAGAATTATTTTTTAAATATATAATATATATATATATATTTCAATATATATATATATTAAAATATATATATATATATATATATACAATTATCTTTTTAAATATTCATTTGTTTATGAAGCATTTAGTTGCCACTCCTTTTCACATGAACTTCCATTCTTGAAAATAACCGTCAAAGTAGCAAATCAATTTAGAAGTAACTTTTTACTCTAAGTACTTTTTAAATGTGCTACTTTTTACTTTTACTTGATTACAATTTCATTAAAGTAACTTCTACTTGAGTAGGATTTTTCTTACCACCTGAGTTCTAAACTGCCTCTGGAAGCAACTTCAGCAAAATAACTGTTTGTCTGGAGCTTCATGAAATGAAATGGTGGCCGAGCAGCCGCACACAAGCCTAAGATCACCATGCGCAATGCCAAGCGTTGGCTGGAGTGGTGTAAAGCTCACCGCCATTGGACTCTGGATCAGTGGAAACGTGTTCTCTGGAGTGATGAATCACGCTTCACCATCTGGCTGTCTGACGGATGAATCTGTCAGTCTGACAGACGAATCTGGGTTTAGCGGATGCCCCAATGCATAGTGCCAACTGTAAAGTTTGGTGGGGAGGAATATTGGTCTGGAACTGTTTTTCATGTTTTTGGCCTCTTAGTTACAGGGAAGGGACATCTTAACATTACAGGATACAATGACACTAGACGATTATGTGCTTCCAACTTTGTGGCAACAGTTTGGGGAAGGCCCTTTCCTGTTTCAGGCCCCCGTGCACAAAGCGAGGTCCATACAGAAATGGTTTGTTGAGATTGGTGTGGAAGAACTTGACTGGCCTGCACAGAGCCCTGACCTCTACCCCAATCGAACACCTTTGGGATGAATAAGAAGCCAACAGTGAACCAGGTCTAATCGCCCAACACCAGGGCCTGACCTCACTAATGCTCTTATGGCTGAATGGAAGCAAATCCTGCAGCAACATTCCAACATATAGTGAAAATCTTTCCCAGAAGAGTGGAGGCTGTTATAGCAACAAAGGGGGACCAACTCCATATTAATGCCCATGATTTTGGAATGAGATGTTCAATGAGCAGGTGTCCACATACTTTGATCATGTAATGAATGCCCAAGGCCCTGGGGGCTGTAGGGGGAACCTGGAATGGAGCATTTAGAAGATACTCAAGGCCCTGGGGGCTGTAGGGGAAACCTGGAATGGAGCATTTAGAAGATACTCAAGGCCCTGGGGGCTGTAGGGGGAACCTGGAATTGAGCATTTAGAAGATACTCAAGGCCCTGGGGGCTGTAGGGGGACCTGGAATGGAGCATTTAGAAGATAGGCCCTGGGGGCTGTATGGAATGGAGCATTTAGAAGATACAAGACCCTGGGGGCTGTAGGGAAAACCTGGAATCGAGTATTTAGAAGATACTCAAGACCCTTTACCCAAATCCAGATAGCAGATGTTCTGAAAGAGCTGCAAAACCTGGACCCGTACAAATCAGCTGGGCTTGGCAATCTGGACCCTCTATTTCTGAAACTATCCGCCGCCATTGTCGCAACCCCTATTACCAGCCTGTTCAACCTCTCTCTCATATCGTCTGAGATCCCCAAGGATTGAAAGCTGCCGCAGTCATCCCCCTCTTCAAAGGGGGAGACACCCTGGACCCAAACTGTTACAGACCTATATCCATCCTGCCCTGCCTATCTAAGGTCTTCGAAAGCCAAGTCAACAAACAGGTCACTGACCATCTCGAATCCCACCGTACCTTCTCCGCTGTGCAATCTGGTTTCCGAGCCGGTCACGGGTGCACCTCAGCCACACTCAAGGTACTAAACGATATCATAACCGCCATCGATAAAAGACAGTACTGTGCAGCCGTCTTCATCGACCTTGCCAAGGCTTTCGACTCTGTCAATCACCATATTCTTATCGGCAGACTCAGTAGCCTCGGTTTTTCGGATGACTGCCTTGCCTGGTTCACCAATTACTTTGCAGATAGAGTTCAGTGTGTCAAATCGGAGGGCATGCTGTCCGGTCCTCTGGCAGTCTCTATGGGGGTGCCACTGGGTTCAATTCTCGGGCCGACTCTTTTCTCTGTATATATCAATGATGTTGCTCTTGCTGCGGGCGATTCCCTGATCCACCTCTACGCAGACGACACCATTCTATATACTTCCGGCCCGTCCTTGGACACTGTGCTATCTAACCTCCAAACGAGCTTCAATGCCATACAACACTCCTTCCGTGGCCTCCAACTGCTCTTAAACGCTAGTAAAACCAAATGCATGCTTTTCAACCGATCGCTGCCTGCACCCGCATGCCCGACGAGCATAACCACCCTGGATGGTTCCGACCTTGAATATGTGGACACCTATAAGTACCTAGGTGTCTGGCTAGACTGTAAACTCTCCTTCCAGACTCATATCAAACATCTCCAATCGAAAATCAAATCAAGAGTCGGCTTTCTATTCCGCAACAAAGCCTCCTTCACTCACGCTGCCAAACTTACCCTAGTAAAACTGACTATCCTACCGATCCTCGACTTGGGCGATGTCATCTACAAAATTGCCTCCAACACTCTACTCAGCAAACTGGATGCAGTTTATCACAGTGCCATCCGTTTTGTCACTAAAGCACCTTATACCACCCACCACTGCGACTTGTATGCTCTAGTCGGCTGGCCCTCGCTACATATTCGTCGCCAGACCCACTGGCTCCAGGTCATCTACAAGTCCATGCTAGGTAAAGCTCCGCCTTATCTCAGTTCACTGGTCACGATGGCAACAGCCATCCGTAGCACGCCCTCCAGCAGGTGTATCTCACTGATCATCCCTAAAGCCAACACCTCATTTGGCCGCCTTTCGTTCCAGTACTCTGCTGCCTGTGACTGGAACGAATTGCAAAAATCCCTGAAGTTGGAGACTTTTATCTCCCTCACCAACTTCAAACATGTGCTATCTGAGCAGCTAACCGATCGCTGCAGCTGTACATAGTCTATTGGTAAATAACCCACCCATTTTCACCTACCTCATCCCCACACTGTTTTTATTTATTTACTTTTCTGCTCTTTTGCACACCAGTATCTCTACCTGTACATGACCATCTGATCATTTATCACTCCAGTGCTAATCTGCAAAATTGTAATTATTCGCCTACCTCCTCATGCCTTTTGCACACAATGTATATAGACTCGCCTTTTTTGTACTGTGTTATTGACTTGTTAATTGTTTACTCCATGTGTAACTCTGTGTTGTCTGTTCACACTGCTAAGCTTTATCTTGGCCAGGTCGCAGTTGCAAATGAGAACTTGTTCTCAACTAGCCTACCTGGTTAAATAAAGGTGAAAAATATAAATAAAATAAAAAACCCTGGGGGCTGTAGGGGGATTAAAACAGAGTGGTTTTGATGTCATTCAGAACAGATTAAAAACGGGCTACATGATTGAGGAAAGTAATTTATTTAACTCTATATGCTACAAAGACAAAAGCAAAATCTTAGCTAGATGATTAAATGAAAAATAATGGTTTTGCACAAAACAACCACAATAAAACAAAAGGACTACATTAGTTTCATGTTTAAACAAAATAACATAATGAGACCAAAATGGGAAAATAAAGTAAATAATTATAATAAGTGAATTCTCCTCTCCTGTATGTTTTCTATCTCTGTAACATGTAACGGTATAACATTATACTGAACCTGTGACAATAATGCCTGAACCACAACACCTCTCAGTTGATCTGTATAGACATGAAAAGTTAAGGCATTTACAATGTATCAACCATAATGCTACACAGTATATGACCAGTATATGGCTGATGTTAATGGACAGCTGCTGAATGAATAATACAACACACATTATATTAAAACACATTCCAATCAGAATAATACATGTATCAGTTAATAGATCACATTAGATCAAATGCCACTATTGTTCCAGCAGGTGGAGCTACAATGTAACAACATACAGCATTGTGACTCACAGTTCTATATTAGAATTCCATGAGTTCCATTCTGATGGTTGTTATGGTGATCAGGTGATCTCAGCCTCACTCTTCTTCAACATGATCACCTGTTCAACACAGAAGTAGTTCATCAGTGTGGCCATGTATTTACTTATCCAATACAGAACCACTTAGAAATGTAAATCATATCAGATGATTGACTAGTCAATACTGTGCTACTTAGAATCCTATCAAATGACTTCCAATGAGGCTCCTGCTTATGTCCAGCTCTCCAATATCAATACCAGGGTTATTTACTCTTTATCAATACTGGGATATTTACTCCTAAATGCATGAATTCATATCAGTTCTGTTATCAGTTCCGTTATTGTGGTAGTAACACCAGCCTTCTCTTCTCCCCTCCTGTCCAGCTCAGGCGTTCGGCGTCGCCGGCCTTTTTTGCCGAACCTGCTGCTGCCCTTCACTCATCAACTCCGGACTCGTCTCGTCATCATTACACACACATGGTTCCAATCCCCACTCTATCACTGTATATACTCCGTCTGTCATTTGCCTTAGTTGACTCTAAACCATCCTACTTTCTACTTCTACTAAGAGGTAATATAATATAGTACACACTGTGTTCAGAATACCATATTGTGGTAGTTGACTCTAAACCATCCTACTTTCTACTTCTACTAAGAGGTAATATAATATAGTACACACTGTGTTCAGAATACCATATTGTGGTAGTTAATCCATCCTACTTTCTACTTCCACTAAGAGGTAACATAATATAGTACACACTGTGTTCAGATTACCATATTGTGGTAGTTGACTCTAATCCATCCTATTTTCTACTTCTACTAAGAGGTAATATAATATAGTACACACTGTGTTCAGAATACCATATTGTGCCCCTGCAGCGATTGTGTTGTAAGGTAGAAACTCACCTAACTGGTCTTGGTTGGTCTTCCTGGGTATCCTGGTTTCCCCTAAACAGACAGTTATCAACACTTTACAATATGGTTCAATCAGAGATACAGTTATCAACACTTTACAATATGGTTCAATCAGAGATACAGTTATCAACACTTTACAATATGGTTCAATCAGAGCAACAGTTATCAACACATTACAACATGGTTCAATCAGAGCTACAGTTATCAACACATTACAACATGGTTCAATCAGAGATACAGTTATCAACACTTTACAACATGGTTCAATCAGAGCTACAGTTATCAACACTTTACAACATGGTTCAATCAGAGATACAGTTATCAACACTTTACAACATGGTTCAATCAGAGCTACAGTTATCAACACTTTACAACCTGGTTCAATCAGTGTATTTGGCAAACTTGATGATGGTGTTGGAGTCATGCCTGGCCATGCAGTCATGAGTGATCAGGGAGTACAGGAAGGGACAGAGCACGCACCCCTGAGGGGCCCCATGTTGAGAATCAGCGTGGCGGATGTGTTGCTACCTACCCTTACCACCTGGGGCGGCCCGTCAGGAAGTCCAGTATCCAGTTGCAGAGGGAGGTGTTTAGTCTCAGGGTCCTTAGCTTATTGATGAGCTTTGAGGGCACTATGGTGTTGAACGCTGAGCTGTAATCAATGAATAGCATTCTCACACAGGTGTTCCTTTTGTCCAGGTGTGAAAGGGCAGTGTGGAGTTCAACAGAGATTGCATCATCTGTGGATCTGTTGGGTAGTTTGCAAATTGGATCTAGGGTTTATGGGATAATGGTGTTGATGTTAGCCATGACCAGCCTTTCAAAGCACTTCATGGCTACAGACGTGAGTGCTACGGGTCGGAAGTCATTTAGGCAGGTTACCTTAGTATTTTTGGGCACAGGGACTAAAGTGGTCTGCTTGAAACAAGTTGGTATTACAGACTCCATCAGGGACAGGTTGAAAATGTCAGTGAAGACACGTGGCAGTTGGTCAGCGCATGCTCGCAGTACACGTCCTGGTAATCCGTCTGGCCCTGCAACCTTGTGAATGTTGACCTGTTTAAAGTGTTACTTGCCTCGAAGCGAGCATAGAACCTATTTAGCTTATCTGGGAGGCTCGTGTCACTGGGCAGCTCTCGGCTTCCCTTTGTAGTCTGTAATGGTTTACCACGAGCGTCAGAGCCGGTGTACTACGACTCAATCGTCCTGCCGCTTTGCCTGTTTGATGGTTCTTCGAAGGGCATAGCGGGATTTCTTATAAGCTTCCGGGTAGGAGTCCCGCTCCTTGAAAGCGGCAGTTCTAGCTTTTAGCTCAGTGCGGATGTTGCCTGTAATCCATGGCTTCTGGTTGGGTTATGTACGTACTGTCACTACTGTGGGTATGATGTCATCGATGCATTTATTGATGAAGCCAGTGACTGATGTGGTGTACTCCTCAATGCCATCGGAAGACTCCCGGAACATGTTCCAGTCTGTGCTACCAAAACAGTCTGTGCAAAACAGTCCTCTGCATCTGCTTCATCTGACCACTGACCACTTTCTTATTGAGTGAGTCACTGGTACTTCCTGCTATAGGTTTTGCTTGTAAGCAGGAATCAGGAGGATAGAATTATGGTCAGATTTTCCAAATGCGAGAGAGAGCTTTATACGCTTCTCCGTGTGTGGAATAAAGGAGTCTTTCCCTCTGGTAGAAATGAGGCAAAACGGATTTGAGTTTCCCTGCATTAAAGTCTCTGGCCACTAGGTTGAGCGTTTTCCTGTTTGCTTATACAGCTCATTGAGTGCAGTCTTAGTGCCAGCATCAGTTTGTGGTGGTATATAGACAGCAACGAAAATATAGATGAAAACTCTCTGTGTAAACAGTATGGTCTACAGCTTATCATGTGATACTCTACCTCAGGCGAGCATAACCTCGAGACTACCTTAGATATGGTGCACCAGCTGTTGTTTACAAATATACATAGACTGCCATCCCTTGTCTTACCAGAGGCTGCTGTTCTATTCTGCCGAAAAAGTGTAAAACCCTGCAGCTGTATGTTATTCATTTATTCAGACTCAGTGAAACCTAAGATATTACCGTTTTTAATGTCCTGTTGGTAGGATATACATGATCATCTATTGATATTATTGATTGATTATTGGCTAGGACCTATGGTAATAATAAATAATAAATAAAATGTAGATTACACTCTCGCCATTGGATCCTTACAAGGCTCTTTGTCCTTGATATCACTGTCTCTTTCTCCTGCGAATGACGGGGATGAGGGCCTTGTTAGGCGTCTGAAGTAAAACAGTCCCACCAAACTTCCCAGTGGGGATGAGGTGCTTTTCTTTCTGACTACACCAAACCCACCTCTGGTATTTGTTTAGAAAAAGCTCTATTTTGGTCTCATCTGGCCATAGAACCCGGTCCAATTGAAAGTTACAATAACATATGGCAAACAACTTCTGGTTATATAGGGGTAGCCTAGTGGTTACAGCGGTGGACTGGTAACCAAAAGGTTGCAAGATTGAATCCCAAAGCTGACAAGGTAAAAAAAAATCTGTTGTTCTGTCCCTGAACAAGGAAGTTCCGAGGCTGTCATTGAAATTAAGAATTTGTTTTTTACTGACCTGCCTAGTTAAATAAATAGGTGGCCTCTGATTGTGGTTTTGGAGACTTTCTGTCCCCAGATTCTCCAGCTGTGATCCTTGGAGATTTTTTTGTCCACTGGGATCCTCCTCTCTCCTCTCAATATAGACACGATTGTTAAGGCGGCGCAGCCTGCTCCGGAACGTCCTCCTCTGGGCTCTGGTAAAGCCTTGTTTTTCTCCCGTGGAGTACCAGGACCTCCTGGAGGTTTTCAGCTAGGCTTGCACCACCTCCCTTCCTCTGCATCGTCCCTACGATTGCCCTCCTCCTGGGTACCACACTGCCTAGTGGGCGGCTATATTCCCTGTCTGGCCCTGAGACCAAGGAGAAGTACATTGAGGACTCTCTGGCTGCTGGGAGCATTCGTCCTCCTGCCTTAACTGATGGCACAGGCTTCTTCTTTGTGGAAAATAAGGACTAGACCCTGCATCCATGACTATCGGGACCTCAATAACATTTAAGAATTGTTACCCTTTACCACTCCTCTCCTCGGGTTTCAATCCTCTCCAACCATCTTTTCCAAGTTGGACCTTTGGAATGCCTAGTTCGGATACGCGAAGGAGACAAGTGGAAGACAGCCTTCAACACTGCTAATGGACACTATGAGCACCTGGTCATTCCGTTTGGACTCCAACGCTCCCTCAGTGTTCCAGGTCCTGGTCAATGATGAGCCTGTTGGGCTCTGTTATTCATCAGATTCAACTTTACCATCTCCTACTGCCCAGGCTCCAAGAATATGAAGCTTGACACTCTCTCTCGCCTGTATAGATCTGCTCTGTGACCATCCTCCTCACCTCATGTCTTGCTGCTACAGTGGGTGGTTTAACCGGATGTTTGTTCAGATTTGGTTCCGGTCCTGGATTCGGCTCATTCCTCCGAGGTTGACTGGGAGGGTTATGGCCCAGAGGAGAGGATTGTCCGGTCCCGGTTGTCATCGCCGGCACCCCATTATTCCCTATGTATTTATACCGGTGTTTTCTGTCTGCCTGTTGCCAATTCGTCTTGTCTCGTCAAGCCTAGCAGCGTGTTGTTCCATACTCCTGTCTTTTAGTCCCTGTTTTCTAGTCCTCCTGGTTCCGACCTAATCTGCCTGCCCTGACACTGAGCCCACTTGCCATACCATTCAGCCTGCCTGCCGCCCTGTACCTTTTGGACTCTGACCTGGTTTGCAGACTTCTGCCTGTCCCTGACCTGCCCCTGTCTGTTTGGCCCTGACCAGGGTATCATCGGATGGGGTCACAGTGTCTCCTGACCCCTCCTGTCTCAGCCTCCAGTATTTATGCTGCAGTAGTTTGTGTCGGGGGGCTAGGGTCAGTCTGTTATATCTGGAGTACTTCTCCTGTCTTATCCGGTGTCCTGTGTGAATTTAAGTGTGCGTTCTCTAATTCTCTCTTTATTTATTTCTCTCTCTCGGAGGACCTGAGCCCTAGGACCATGCCCCAGGACTACCTGGCATGATGACTCCTTGTTGTCCCCAGTCCACCTGGCCATGCTGCTGCTCCAGTTTCAACTGTTCTGCCTGCGGCTATGGAACTCTGATCTGTTCACTGTGATTACTATTTTTTGATGCTGGTCATTTATGAACATTTGATCTTGGCCATGTTCTGTTATAATCTCAACCCGGCACAGCCAGAAGAGGACTGGCCACCCCTCATAGCCTGGTTCCTCTCTAGGTTTCTTCCTAGGTTTTGGCCTTCCTAGGGAGTTTTTCCTAGCCACCGTACTTCTACACCTGCATTACTTGCTGTTTGGGGTTTTTAGGTTGGGTTTCTGTACAGCACTTTGATATATCAGCTGATGTAAGAAGGGCTTTATAAATACATTTGATTTGATTTGTATTTTTTAATAAATATCAGAGACTCCAAACATCTGCCTCCTGCATCCTGTAGGAATATACTTCACTCATAAGAATTTATGTTTAATAATAATAATACAATATAATAATAACAATAATAATAATGTTCCGGAGAAAAATATTGTTTTCAATCATTTCACTTCAATTATATTTTGGATTTTTGTTTTTAATTAAAGACCAAGATGATTAAAATAAAAATGTTGCTCATATTTAACAACGGTGCCAATATTAGTGGAGGGCTGGAGTTGGAATGAGGTGATCCTGTATGAACTCAGGTTCTCACCTTGAGCCCTGCTCCTGCAGCCTTTCACCAGCAGTATGATGGTCACCAGCAGGTAGGGAGACCCCACCAGTAGACTACACAGCAGCCTGGGTAGAGACATGGACAACACTGGGACTGCTGGAGATGGAATGGGAGATGGACCTGCAGCTGGAGAAAGAATGAGATCTGTATTATGAGCAATATATTATTATTATATAATTATTTACAGATAGAGAGACCCCACCAGCAGTGGCACCTCTTAACAGTGTAAAGAAGAACCACCCAGTTTATAATGCAGGTTTCAGCACCTCTTAACAGTGTAAAGAACAACTAAATAATCTGAAGGGCAGGGCTCTCCAAGATCACAGCTCCAGCTGTATATAATATATAAACATCATATATAAACAGGTCTCTCCAGGATCACAGCTCCAGCTGTATATAATATATAAACATCATATATAAACAGGTCTCTCCAGGATCACAGCTCCAGCTGTATATAATATATAAGCATCATATATAAACAGGTCTCTCCAGGATCACAGCACCAGCTGTATATAATATATAAACATCATATATAAACAGGCCTCTCCAGGATCACAGCTCCAGCTGTATATAATATATAAACATCATATATAAACAGGTCTCTCCAGGATCACAGCTCCAGCTGTATATAATATATAAACATCATATATAAACAGGTCTCTCCAGGATCACAGCTCCAGCTGTATATAATATATAAACATCATATATAAACAGGGCTCTCCAGGATCACAGCTCCAGCTGTATATAATATATAAACATCATATATAAACAGGGCTCTCTCACAGCACCAGCTGTATATAATATATAAACATCATATATAAACAGGTCTCACAGCTCCAGCTGTATATAATATATAAACATCATATATAAACAGGTCTCTCCAGGATCACAGCTCCAGCTGTATATAATATATAAACATCATATATAAACAGGTCTCTCCAGGATCACAGCTCCAACTGTATATAATATATAAACATCATATATAAACAGGTCTCTCCAGGATCACAGCACCAGCTGTATATAATATATAAACATCATATATAAACAGGTCGCTCCAGGATCACAGCTCCAGCTGTATATAATATATAAACATCATATATAAACAGGTCTCTCCAGGATCACAGCTCCAGCTGTATATAATATATAAACATCATATATAAACATAACATCAGCTATCTGAAACCAGATGAATCACTAAACACTATGTCAGTAGATGGTGTATGTGGACATACCATGTACTGTGATGTTGACAGCATGGCTGTGTTCTCCAGACCCAGACTCACACCAGTACACTCCACTGTCTGATGGTATTAGCAACACGATGCATGAAGACCCTTTTTGTTCTCCCCAGTCAGTATTACACTCTGAAAGGATTCCTCTCGATGTGTTCCTCACCACTCTCCATCCAGTCGAATTCCCCTGAACCTCACAGCTCAGAGTGACAGACTCATATTCAAAGAACTGAGATCTGTCAGGACTGACACTCAGAGAGGCTGAAAGAGAGAGAACTGAGAGAGAAAGAGGGAGAGAGAGAGAGAGAGAGAGAGAGAGAGAGAGAGAGAGAGAGGGGGGGGGACAGGAGAAAGAGATCGTGATGCTCCTGAAATATTCTTTCAAAAAATATAATTGCTGATTTTTTTTTCCACAAGGACATATACAGGATACTACCCTCTACATCAAAACCTTCAAATCATAAATTCACAAATTCATAATAATTTGATTTTGTCAAGATTGGATTCTTACTACCAAGGACTATCAAGAAAAAACAACTAACAAACCAAAACCTGCATATACCTGGAAATACAATCCTACACTGAGTGAGTAATGTTTAGTCTGAACCTTCTGAAACCAAAAGTAAAATATAATAATCTCTGGGTCATTTTAATAAAGCTAGGGCAGAACAGACCTCAATTAGCACTGAGGTGTGAAGTGAGATGTGTGAAAACTCTTGAGCCCAACAAATGGCAGCAGTTTCACAGCCTCCTCCACCCCCCCCACCCCCACCCAAATAACAAACTTCTAACAAACCAAAACTAGTAGAAGAAACGCAGCGGAACCTGGAAATACCAACACAGAGAGAGTCATTCTGAACCTACTTCTGAAGCAAACAAGTATAAGACTCTCTTTTGTTATATAATACATAATAAATAACTAACTAAGCTGCTCGGCTGCTACTTCAATTAGTACTGAAGTGTGAAGTGAAATCTCTTGAGCCCAACAATGGCTGGAGAATTTAACCAGATCATCCCCTGGAATGACACAGTGCTATATTAACCAGACCATCCCCTGACACAGTGCTATATTAACCAGACCATCCCCTGGCACAGTGTTATATTAACCAGACCATCCCCTGGCACAGTGCTATATTAACCAGACCATCCCCTGACACAGTGCTATATTAACCAGACCATCCCCTGGTACAGTGCTATATTAACCAGACCATCCCCTGGCACAGTGTTATATTAACCAGACCATCCCCTGGCACAGTGCTATATTAACCAGACCATCCCCTGACACAGTGCTATATTAACCAGACCATCCCCTGGCACAGTGTTATATTAACCAGACCATCCCCTGGCACAGTGTTATATTAACCAGACCATCCCCTGACACAGTGCTATATTAACCAGACCATCCTCTGGCATGGTGCTATATTAACCAGACCATCCCCTGGCATGGTGCTATATTAACCAGACCATCCCCTGGTACAGTGCTATATTAACCAGACCATCCCCTGGCACAGTGCTATATTAACCAGACCATCCCCTGGCACAGTGCTATATTAACCAGACCACCCCCTGGCACAGTGCTATATTAACCAGACCATCCAATGGCAAAGTGCTATATTAACCAGACCATCCCCTGGCACAGTGCTATATTAACCAGACCATCCCCTGGTACAGTGTTATATTAACCAGACCATCCCCTGGCACAGTGCTATATTAACCAGACCATCCCCTTGTACAGTGCTATATTAACCAGACCATCCCCTTGCATGGCACAGTGCTATATTAACCAGACCATCCCCTGGTACAGTGCTATATTAACCAGACCATCCCCTGGCATGGTGCTATATTAACCAGACCACCCCCTGGCATGGTGCTATATTAACCAGACCACCCCCTGGTTCAGTGCTATATTAACCAGACCACCCCCTGGTTCAGTGCTATATTAACCAGACCATCCCCTGGCATGGTGCTATATTAACCAGACCATCCCCTGGCACAGTGCTATATTAACCAGACCATACCCTGGTACAGTGTTATATTAACCAGACCATCCCCTGGCATGGTGCTATATTAACCAGACCATCCCCTGGCACAGTGCTATATTAACCAGACCATCCCCTGGCATGGCACAGTGCTATATTAACCAGACCATCCCCTGGCATGGCAAAGTGCTATATTAACCAGACCACCCCCTGGCATGGCAAAGTGCTATATTAACCAGACCACCCCCTGGTTCAGTGCTATATTAACCAGACCATCCCCTGGCACAGTGCTATATTAACCAGACCATCCCCTGGCACAGTGCTATATTAACCAGACCATCCCCTGGCACAGTGCTATATTAACCAGACCATCCCCTGGTACAGTGCTATATTAACCAGACCATCCCCTGACACAGTGCTATATTAACCAGACCATCCCCTGGCACAGTGCTATATTAACCAGACCATCCCCTGGTACAGTGCTATATTAACCAGACCATCCCCTGGTACAGTGCTATATTAACCAGACCATCCCCTGGCACAGTGCTATATTAACCAGACCACCCCCTGGCATGGTGTTATATTAACCAGACCATCCCCTGGCATGGTGCTATATTAACCAGACCATCCCCTGGTACAGTGCTGTATTAACCAGACCATCCCCTGGCATGGTGCTATATTAACCAGACCACCCCTTGCTGTGGTGCTATATTAACCAGACCATCCCCTGACACAGTGCTATATTAACCAGACCACCCCCTGGCATGTTGCTATATTAACCAGACCATCCCCTGGTACAGTGTTATATTAACCAGACCATCCCCTGGCACAGTGCTATATTAACCAGACCAACCCCTGACACAGTGCTATATTAACCAGACCATCCCCTGGTACAGTGCTATATTAACACAGACCACCCCTGGCACAGTGCTATATTAACCAGACCATCCCCTGGTACAGTGCTATATTAACCAGACCATCCCCTGGCACAGTGCTATATTAACCAGACCATCCCCTGGCACAGTGCTATATTAACCAGACCATCCCCTGGTACAGTGCTATATTAACCAGACCATCCCCTGGTACAGTGCTATATTAACCAGACCATCCCCTGGCATGGTGCTATATTAACCAGACCATCCCCTGGTACAGTGTTATATTAACCAGACCATCCCCTGGCACAGTGCTATATTAACCAGACCAACCCCTGACACAGTGCTATATTAACCAGACCATCCCCTGGTACAGTGCTATATTAACACAGACCACCCCCTGGCACGGTGCTATATTAACCAGACCATCCCCTGGTACAGTGCTATATTAACCAGACCATCCCCTGGCACAGTGCTATATTAACCAGTCCATCCCCTGACATGGTGCTATATTAACCAGACCATCCCCTGACACAGTGCTATATTAACCAGACCATCCCCTGGTACAGTGCTATATTAACCAGACCATCCCCTGGCACAGTGCTATATTAACCAGACCATCCCCTGGTACAGTGCTATATTAACCAGACCATCCCCTGGTACAGTGCTATATTAACCAGACCATCCCCTGGCACAGTGCTATATTAACCAGACCATCCCCTGGCACAGTGCTATATTAACCAGACCATCCCCTGGTACAGTGCTATATTAACCAGACCATCCCCTGGTACAGTGCTATATTAACCAGACCATCCCCTGGTACAGTGCTATATTAACCAGACCATCCCCTGGTACAGTGCTATATTAACACAGACCACCCCCTGGTACAGTGCTATATTAACCAGACCATCCCCTGGTACAGTGCTATATTAACCAGACCATCCCCTGGCACAGTGTTATATTAACCAGACCATCCCCTGGTACAGTGCTATATTAACCAGACCATCCCCTGGTACAGTGCTATATTAACCAGACCATCCCCTGGTACAGTGCTATATTAACCAGACCATCCCCTGGTACAGTGTTATATTAACCAGACCATCCCCTGGCACAGTGTTATATTAACCAGACCATCCCCTGGTACAGTGCTATATTAACCAGACCATCCCCTGGTACAGTGCTATATTAACCAGACCATCCCCTGGTACAGTGCTATATTAACCAGACCATCCCCTGGCACAGTGTTATATTAACCAGACCATCCCCTGGTTCAGTGCTATATTAACCAGACCATCCCCTGACACAGTGCTATATTAACCAGACCATCCCCTGGCACAGTGTTATATTAACCAGACCATCCCCTGGCATGGCACAGTGTTATATTAACCAGACCATCCCCTGGTTCAGTGCTATATTAACCAGACCATCCCCTGGCACAGTGCTATATTAACCAGACCATCCCCTGGCATGGCACAGTGCTATATTAACCAGACCATCCCCTGACACAGTGCTATATTAACCAGACCATCCCCTGACACAGTGCTATATTAACCAGACCATCCCCTGACACAGTGCTATATTAACCAGACCATCCCCTGGTACAGTGCTATATTAACCAGACCATCCCCTGGTACAGTGCTATATTAACCAGACCATCCCCTGGCACAGTGTTATATTAACCAGACCATCCCCTGGTACAGTGCTATATTAACCAGACCATCCCCTGGCACAGTGCTATATTAACCAGACCATCCCCTGGCACAGTGTTATATTAACCAGACCATCCCCTGGCACAGTGCTATATTAACCAGACCATCCCCTGGCACAGTGCTATATTAACCAGACCATCCCCTGGAACAATGCTATATTAACCAGACCATCCCCTGGTACAGTGCTATATTAACCAGACCATCCCCTGGCACAGTGCTATATTAACCAGACCATCCCCTGGCACAGTGTTATATTAACCAGACCATCCCCTGGTACAGTGCTATATTAACCAGACCATCCCCTGGTACAGTGCTATATTAACCAGACCATCCCCTGGTACAGTGTTATATTAACCAGACCATCCCCTGGCACAGTGTTATATTAACCAGACCATCCCCTGGTACAGTGCTATATTAACCAGACCATCCCCTGGTACAGTGCTATATTAACCAGACCATCCCCTGGTACAGTGCTATATTAACCAGACCATCCCCTGGTACAGTGCTATATTAACCAGACCATCCCCTGGCACAGTGTTATATTAACCAGACCATCCCCTGGTTCAGTGCTATATTAACCAGACCATCCCCTGGCACAGTGTTATATTAACCAGACCATCCCCTGGCATGGCACAGTGTTATATTAACCAGACCATCCCCTGGTTCAGTGCTATATTAACCAGACCATCCCCTGGCACAGTGCTATATTAACCAGACCATCCCCTGGCACAGTGCTATATTAACCAGACCATCCCCTGGCATGGCACAGTGCTATATTAACCAGACCATCCCCTGGCATGGCACAGTGCTATATTAACCAGACCATCCCTTGGTACAGTGCTATATTAACCAGACCATCCCCTGGCACAGTGTTATATTAACCAGACCATCCCCTGGTACAGTGCTATATTAACACAGACCATCCCCTGGTACAGTGCTATATTAACCAGACCATCCCCTGGTACAGTGCTATATTAACCAGACCATCCCCTGGTACAGTGCTATATTAACCAGACCATCCCCTGGTACAGTGCTATATTAACCAGACCATCCCCTGGCATGGCACAGTGTTATATTAACCAGACCATCCCCTGGCACAGTGCTATATTAACCAGACCATCCCCTGGCACAGTGCTATATTAACCAGACCATCCCCTGACACAGTGTTATATTAACCAGACCATCCCCTGGCACAGTGCTATATTAACCAGACCATCCCCTGGCATGGCAAAGTGCTATATTAACCAGACCACCCCCTGGCATGGCAAAGTGCTATATTAACCAGACCACCCCCTGGTTCAGTGCTATATTAACCAGACCATCCCCTGGTACAGTGCTATATTAACCAGACCATCCCCTGACACAGTGCTATATTAACCAGACCATCCCCTGGCACAGTGTTATATTAACCAGACCATCCCCTGGCACAGTGCTATATTAACCAGACCATCCCCTGGTACAGTGCTATATTAACCAGTCCACCCCCTGGTACAGTGCTATATTAACCAGACCATCCCCTGGTACAGTGCTATATTAACCAGACCATCCCCTGACACAGTGCTATATTAACCAGACCATCCCCTGGTACAGTGCTATATTAACCAGACCATCCCCTGGTACAGTGCTATATTAACCAGACCATCCCCTGGTACAGTGCTATATTAACCAGACCATCCCCTGGTACAGTGCTATATTAACCAGACCATCCCCTGGCACAGTGCTATATTAACCAGACCATCCCCTGGTACAGTGCTATATTAACCAGACCATCCCCTGGTACAGTGCTATATTAACCAGACCATCCCCTGGCACGGTGCTATATTAACCAGACCATCCCCTGGCACAGTGCTATATTAACCAGACCACCCCCTGGCATGGTGCTATATTAACCAGACCATCCCCTGGCATGGTGCTATATTAACCAGACCATCCCCTGGTACAGTGCTGTATTAACCAGACCATCCCCTGGCATGGTGCTATATTAACCAGACCATCCCTTGCTGTGGTGCTATATTAACCAGACCATCCCCTGACACAGTGCTATATTAACCAGACCACCCCCTGGCATGTTGCTATATTAACCAGACCATCCCCTGGTACAGTGTTATATTAACCAGACCATCCCCTGGCACAGTGCTATATTAACCAGACCAACCCCTGACACAGTGCTATATTAACCAGACCATCCCCTGGTACAGTGCTATATTAACACAGACCACCCCCTGGCACGGTGCTATATTAACCAGACCATCCCCTGGTACAGTGCTATATTAACCAGACCATCCCCTGGCACAGTGCTATATTAACCAGACCATCCCCTGGCACAGTGCTATATTAACCAGACCATCCCCTGGTACAGTGCTATATTAACCAGACCATCCCCTGGTACAGTGCTATATTAACCAGACCATCCCCTGGCATGGTGCTATATTAACCAGACCATCCCCTGGTACAGTGTTATATTAACCAGACCATCCCCTGGCACAGTGCTATATTAACCAGACCAACCCCTGACACAGTGCTATATTAACCAGACCATCCCCTGGTACAGTGCTATATTAACACAGACCACCCCCTGGTACAGTGCTATATTAACCAGACCATCCCCTGGCACGGTGCTATATTAACCAGACCATCCCCTGGTACAGTGCTATATTAACCAGACCATCCCCTGGCACAGTGCTATATTAACCAGACCATCCCCTGGCACAGTGCTATATTAACCAGACCATCTCATGGCATGGAGCTATATTAACCAGACCATCCCCTGGTACAGTGCTATATTAACCAGTCCATCCCCTGACACAGTGTTATATTAACCAGACCATCCCCTGACACAGTGCTATATTAACCAGACCATCCCCTGGTACAGTGCTATATTAACCAGACCATCCCCTGGCATGACACAGTGCTATATTAACCAGACCATCCCCTGGTACAGTGCTATATTAACCAGACCATCCCCTGGCACAGTGTTATATTAACCAGACCATCCCCTGGTACAGTGCTATATTAACCAGACCATCCCCTGGTACAGTGCTATATTAACCAGACCATCCCCTGGTACAGTGCTATATTAACCAGACCATCCCCTGGTACAGTGCTATATTAACCAGACCACCCCCTGGCATGTTGCTATATTAACCAGACCATCCCCTGACACAGTGCTATATTAACCAGACCACCCCCTGGCATGTTGCTATATTAACCAGACCATCCCCTGGTACAGTGCTATATTAACCAGACCATCCCCTGGCATGACACAGTGCTATATTAACCAGACCATCCCCTGGTACAGTGCTATATTAACCAGACCATCCCCTGGCACAGTGTTATATTAACCAGACCATCCCCTGGTACAGTGCTATATTAACCAGACCATCCCCTGGTACAGTGCTATATTAACCAGACCATCCCCTGGTACAGTGCTATATTAACCAGACCATCCCCTGGTACAGTGCTATATTAACCAGACCATCCCCTGGCACAGTGCTATATTAACCAGACCAACCCCTGACACAGTGCTATATTAACCAGACCATCCCCTGGTACAGTGCTATATTAACACAGACCACCCCCTGGCACGGTGCTATATTAACCAGACCATCCCCTGGTACAGTGCTATATTAACCAGACCATCCCCTGGCACAGTGCTATATTAACCAGACCATCCCCTGGCACAGTGCTATATTAACCAGACCATCCCCTGGTACAGTGCTATATTAACCAGACCATCCCCTGGTACAGTGCTATATTAACCAGACCATCCCCTGGCATGGTGCTATATTAACCAGACCATCCCCTGGTACAGTGTTATATTAACCAGACCATCCCCTGGCACAGTGCTATATTAACCAGACCAACCCCTGACACAGTGCTATATTAACCAGACCATCCCCTGGTACAGTGCTATATTAACACAGACCACCCCCTGGCACGGTGCTATATTAACCAGACCATCCCCTGGTACAGTGCTATATTAACCAGACCATCCCCTGGCACAGTGCTATATTAACCAGACCATCCCCTGGCACAGTGTTATATTAACCAGACCATCCCCTGACACAGTGCTATATTAACCAGACCATCCCCAACACAGCGCTATATTAACCAGACCATCCCCTGGAATGACACAGTGCTATATTAACCAGACCATCCCCTGGTACAGTGCTATATTAACCAGACCATCCCCTGGTACAGTGTTATATTAACCAGACCATCCCCAACACAGCGCTATATTAACCAGACCATCCCCTGGAATGACACAGTGCTATATTAACCAGACCATCCCCTGGTACAGTGCTATATTAACCAGACCATCCCCTGGTACAGTGCTATATTAACCAGACCATCCCCTGGCATGACACAGTGCTATATTAACCAGACCATCCCCTGACACAGTGCTATATTAACCAGACCATCCCCTGGTTCAGTGCTATATTAACCAGACCATCCCCTGGTACAGTGCTATATTAACCAGACCATCCCCTGACACAGTGCTATATTAACCAGACCATCCCCTGGCACAGTGTTATATTAACCAGACCATCCCCTGGCATGGCACAGTGTTATATTAACCAGACCATCCCCTGGTTCAGTGCTATATTAACCAGACCATCCCCTGGCACAGTGCTATATTAACCAGACCATCCCCTGGCACAGTGCTATATTAACCAGACCATCCCCTGGTACAGTGCTATATTAACCAGACCATCCCCTGACACAGTGCTATATTAACCAGACCATCCCCTGGTACAGTGCTATATTAACCAGACCATCCCCTGACACAGTGCTATATTAACCAGACCATCCCCTGGCACAGTGTTATATTAACCAGACCATCCCCTGGCATGGCACAGTGTTATATTAACCAGACCATCCCCTGGTTCAGTGCTATATTAACCAGACCATCCCCTGGCACAGTGCTATATTAACCAGACCATCCCCTGGCACAGTGTTATATTAACCAGACCATCCCCTGGTACAGTGCTATATTAACACAGACCATCCCCTGGTACAGTGCTATATTAACCAGACCATCCCCTGGTACAGTGCTATATTAACCAGACCATCCCCTGGCATGGCACAGTGTTATATTAACCAGACCATCCCCTGGCACAGTGCTATATTAACCAGACCATCCCCTGGCACAGTGCTATATTAACCAGACCATCCCCTGACACAGTGTTATATTAACCAGACCATCCCCTGGCACAGTGCTATATTAACCAGACCATCCCCTGGCATGGCAAAGTGCTATATTAACCAGACCACCCCTGGCATGGCAAAGTGCTATATTAACCAGACCACCCCCTGGTTCAGTGCTATATTAACCAGACCATCCCCTGGTACAGTGCTATATTAACCAGACCATCCCCTGACACAGTGCTATATTAACCAGACCATCCCCTGGCACAGTGCTATATTAACCAGACCATCCCCTGGTACAGTGCTATATTAACCAGTCCACCCCCTGGTACAGTGCTATATTAACCAGACCATCCCCTGGTACAGTGCTATATTAACCAGACCATCCCCTGACACAGTGCTATATTAACCAGACCATCCCCTGGTACAGTGCTATATTAACCAGACCATCCACTGGTACAGTGCTATATTAACCAGACCATCCCCTGGTACAGTGCTATATTAACCAGACCATCCCCTGGTACAGTGCTATATTAACCAGACCATCCCCTGGCACAGTGCTATATTAACCAGACCATCCCCTGGTACAGTGCTATATTAACCAGACCATCCCCTGGTACAGTGCTATATTAACCAGACCATCCCCTGACACAGTGCTATATTAACCAGACCATCCCCTGACATGGTGCTATATTAACCAGACCATCCCCTGGTTCAGTGCTATATTAACCAGACCATCCCCTGGCACAGTGCTATATTAACCAGACCATCCCCTGGTACAGTGTTATATTAACTAGACCATCCCCTGGCACAGTGCTATATTAACCAGACCATCCCCTGGCATGGCACAGTGCTATATTAACCAGACCATCCCCTGGCATGGCACAGTGCTATATTAACCAGACCATCCCTTGGTACAGTGCTATATTAACCAGACCATCCCCTGGTACAGTGCTATATTAACCAGACCATCCCCTGGTACAGTGCTATATTAACCAGACCATCCCCTGGTACAGTGCTATATTAACCAGACCATCCCCTGGCACAGTGTTATATTAACCAGACCATCCCCTGGCACAGTGCTATATTAACACAGACCATCCCCTGGTACAGTGCTATATTAACCAGACCATCCCCTGGCACAGTGCTATATTAACACAGACCATCCCCTGGTACAGTGCTATATTAACCAGACCATCCCCTGGTACAGTGCTATATTAACCAGACCATCCCCTGGTACAGTGCTATATTAACCAGACCATCCCCTGGTACAGTGCTATATTAACCAGACCATCCCCTGGCATGGCACAGTGTTATATTAACCAGACCATCCCCTGGCACAGTGCTATATTAACCAGACCATCCCCTGGCACAGTGCTATATTAACCAGACCATCCCCTGACACAGTGTTATATTAACCAGACCATCCCCTGGCACAGTGCTATATTAACCAGACCATCCCCTGGCATGGCAAAGTGCTATATTAACCAGACCACCCCCTGGCATGGCAAAGTGCTATATTAACCAGACCACCCCCTGGTTCAGTGCTATATTAACCAGACCATCCCCTGGTACAGTGCTATATTAACCAGACCATCCCCTGACACAGTGCTATATTAACCAGACCATCCCCTGGCACAGTGCTATATTAACCAGACCATCCCCTGGTACAGTGCTATATTAACCAGACCATCCCCTGGTACAGTGCTATATTAACCAGACCATCCCCTGGTACAGTGCTATATTAACCAGTCCACCCCCTGGTACAGTGCTATATTAACCAGACCATCCCCTGGTACAGTGCTATATTAACCAGACCATCCCCTGACACAGTGCTATATTAACCAGACCATCCCCTGGTACAGTGCTATATTAACCAGACCATCCCCTGGTACAGTGCTATATTAACCAGACCATCCCCTGGAATGACACAGTGTTATATTAACCAGACCATCCCCTGGCACAGTGCTATATTAACCAGACCATCCCCTGGTACAGTGCTATATTAACCAGACCATCCCCTGGTACAGTGCTATATTAACCAGACCATCCCCTGGCACAGTGCTATATTAACCAGACCATCCCCTGGCACAGTGCTATATTAACCAGACCATCCCCTGGTACAGTGCTATATTAACCAGACCATCCCCTGGTACAGTGCTATATTAACCAGACCATCCCCTGACATGGTGCTATATTAACCAGACCATCCCCTGGCACAGTGCTATATTAACCAGACCATCCCCTGGTACAGTGCAATATTAACCAGTCCATCCCCTGGTACAGTGCAATATTAACCAGTCCATCCCCTGGCACAGTGTTATATTAACCAGACCATCCCCTGACACAGTGTTATATTAACCAGACCATACCCTGGCACAGTGCTATATTAACCAGACCATCCCCTGGTACAGTGCTATATTAACTAGACCATCCCCTGGTACAGTGTTATATTAACCAGACCATCCCCTGGTACAGTGCTATATTAACCAGACCATCCCCTGGCACAGTGCTATATTAACCAGACCATCCCCTGGCATGGCACAGTGTTATATTAACCAGACCATCCCCTGGTTCAGTGCTATATTAACCAGACCACCCCCTGGCATGGTGCTATATTAACCAGACCATCCCTTGCTGTGGTGCTATATTAACCAGACCATCCCCTGGTACAGTGCTATATTAACCAGACCATCCCCTTGTACAGTGCTATATTAACCAGACCATCCCCTGGTACAGTGCTATATTAACCAGACCATCCCCTGGCACAGTGTTATATTAACCAGACCATCCCCTGGTACTATGTTATATTAACCAGACCATCCCCTGGTACAGTGCTATATTAACCAGACCATCCCCTGGCACAGTGTTATATTAACCAGACCATCCCCTGGCACAGTGCTATATTAACCAGACAATCCCCTGGTACAGTGCTATATTAACCAGACCATCCCCTGGTACAGTGCTATATTAACCAGACCATCCCCTGGTACAGTGCTATATTAACCAGACCATCCCCTGGTACAGTGTTATATTAACCAGACCATCCCCTGGCACAGTGTTATATTAACCAGACCATCCCCTGGCACAGTGCTATATTAACCAGACCATCCCCTGGTACAGTGCTATATTAACCAGACCATCCCCTGACATGGTGCTATATTAACCAGACCATCCCCTGGTACAGTGCTATATTAACCAGACCATCCCCTGGCACAGTGCTATATTAACCAGACCATCCCCTGGTACAGTGCTATATTAACCAGACCATCCCCTGACATGGTGCTATATTAACCAGACCATCCCCTGGTACAGTGCTATATTAACCAGACCATCCCCTGACACAGTGCTATATTAACCAGACCATCCCCTGGCACAGTGCTATATTAACCAGACCATCCCCTGGTACAGTGCTATATTAACCAGACCACCCCCTGGCACAGTGCTATATTAACCAGACCATCCCCTGGCACAGTGTTATATTAACCAGACCATCCCCTGGCACAGTGCTATATTAACCAGACCATCCCCTGGCACAGTGCTATATTAACCAGACCATCCCCTGGTACAGTGTTATATTAACCAGACCATCCCCTGGTACAGTGTTATATTAACCAGACCATCCCCTGACACAGTGCTATATTAACCAGACCATCCCCTGGCACAGTGCTATATTAACCAGATCATCCCCTGGCATGGCACAGTGCTATATTAACCAGACCATCCCCTGGCACAGTGCTATATTAACCAGACCATCCCCTGACACAGTGCTATATTAACCAGACCATTCCCTGGTACAGTGCTATATTAACCAGACCATCCCCTGGTACAGTGCTATATTAACCAGACCATCCCCTGGTACAGTGCTATATTAACCAGACCATCCCCTGGCACAGTGCTATATTAACCAGACCATCCCCTGGCACAGTGCTATATTAACCAGACCATCCCCTGGCACAGTGCTATATTAACCAGACCATCCCCTGACACAGTGTTATATTAACCAGACCATCCCCTGGTACAGTGCTATATTAACCAGACCATCCCCTGGCACAGTGCTATATTAACCAGACCATTCCCTGGTACAGTGCTATATTAACCAGACCATCCCCTGGCACAGTGCTATATTAACCAGACCATCCCCTGGCACAGTGTTTTATTAACCAGATCATCCCCTGGTACAGTGCTATATTAACCAGACCATCCCCTGGCACAGTGCTATATTAACCAGACCATCCCCTGGCACAGTGCTATATTAACCAGACCATCCCCTGACACAGTGCTATATTAACCAGACCATCCCCTGGTACAGTGCTATATTAACCAGACCATCCCCTGGTACAGTGCTATATTAACCAGACCATCCCCTGGTACAGTGCTATATTAACCAGACCATCCCCTGACACAGTGTTATATTAACCAGACCATCCCCTGGTACAGTGCTATATTAACCAGACCATCCCCTGACACAGTGCTATATTAACCAGACCATCCCCTGGTACAGTGCTATATTAACCAGACCATCCCCTGGCACAGTGCTATATTAACCAGACCATCCCCTGGTACAGTGCTATATTAACCAGACCATCCCCTGGCATGGCACAGTGCTATATTAACCAGACCATCCCCTGGCATGGCACAGTGCTATATTAACCAGACCACCCCCTGGCACAGTGCTATATTAACCAGACCATCCCCTGGCACGGTGCTATATTAACCAGACCATCCTCTGGCACAGTGCTATATTAACCAGACCACCCCCTGGCATGGTGCTATATTAACCAGACCACCCCCTGGCACAGTGCTATATTAACCAGACCACCCCCTGGCACAGTGCTATATTAAACAGACCACCCCCTGGCATGGTGCTATATTAACCAGACCATCCCCTGGCACAGTGCTATATTAACCAGACCATCCCCTGGCACAGTGCTATATTAACCAGACCATCCCCTGGCACAGTGCTATATTAACCAGACCACCCCCTGGCACAGTGCTATATTAAACAGACCACCCCCTGGCATGGTGCTATATTAACCAGACCATCCCCTGGCACAGTGCTATATTAACCAGACCATCCCCTGGCACAGTGCTATATTAACCAGACCATCCCCTGGCATGGCAAAGTGCTATATTAACCAGACCACCCCCTGGCATGGCAAAGTGCTATATTAACCAGACCACCCCCTGGTTCAGTGCTATATTAACCAGACCATCCCCTGGCACAGTGCTATATTAACCAGACCATCCCCTGGCACAGTGCTATATTAACCAGACCATCCCCTGGCACAGTGCTATATTAACCAGACCATCCCCAGGCACAGTGCTATATTAACCAGACCATCCCCTGGTACAGTGCTATATTAACCAGACCATCCCCTGACACAGTGCTATATTAACCAGACCATCCCCTGGCACAGTGCTATATTAACCAGACCATCCCCTGGTATGGTGTTATATTAACCAGACCATCCCCTGGCACAGTGCTATATTAACCAGACCATCCCCTGGCACAGTGCTATATTAACCAGACCATCCCCTGGCACAGTGCTATATTAACCAGACCATCCCCTGGTACAGTGCTATATTAACCAGACCATCCCCTGACACAGTGCTATATTAACCAGACCATCCCCTGGCACAGTGCTATATTAACCAGACCATCCCCTGGTACAGTGCTATATTAACCAGACCATCCCCTGGCACAGTGCTATATTAACCAGACCATCCCCTGGTACAGTGCTATATTAACCAGACCATCCCCTGGCATGGTGCTATATTAACCAGACCATCCTCTGGCACAGTGCTATATTAACCAGACCACCCCCTGGCATGGTGCTATATTAACCAGACCATCCCCTGGCATGGTGCTATATTAACCAGACCATCCCCTGGTACAGTGCTGTATTAACCAGACCATCCCCTGGCATGGTGCTATATTAACCAGACCATCCCTTGCTGTGGTGCTATATTAACCAGACCATCCCCTGACACAGTGCTATATTAACCAGACCACCCCCTGGCATGTTGCTATATTAACCAGACCATCCCCTGGTACAGTGCTATATTAACCAGACCATCCCCTGGTACAGTGCTATATTAACCAGACCATCCCCTGGTACAGTGCTATATTAACCAGACCATCCCCTGGCACAGTGCTATATTAACCAGACCATCCCCTGGTACAGTGCTATATTAACCAGACCATCCCCTGACACAGTGCTATATTAACCAGACCATCCCCTGGTACAGTGCTATATTAACCAGACCATCCCCTGGTACAGTGTTATATTAACCAGACCATCCCCTGGTTCAGTGCTATATTAACCAGACCATCCCTTGGTACAGTGCTATATTAACCAGACCATCCCCTGGTACAGTGTTATATTAACCAGACCATCCCCTGGTACAGTGCTATATTAACCAGACCATCCCCTGGTAGAGTGCTATATTAACCATCCCCTGGTACAGTGCTATATTAACCAGACCATCCCCTGACACAGTGCTATATTAACCAGACCATCCCCTGGCATGGTGCTATATTAACCAGACCATCCCCTGGCACAGTGCTATATTAACCAGACCATCCCCTGGCACAGTGCTATATTAACCAGACCATCCCCTGGTACAGTGCTATATTAACCAGACCATCCCCTGGTACAGTGCTATATTAACCAGACCATCCACTGGTACAGTGTTATATTAACCAGACCATCCCCTGGCACAGTGCTATATTAACCAGACCATCCCCTGACACAGTGTTATAATTAACCAGACCATCCCCTGGCACAGTGCTATATTAACCAGACCATCCCCTGGTAGTGCTATATTAACCAGACCATCCCCTGGCATGGTGCTATATTAACCAGACCATCCCCTGGCACAGTGCTATATTAACCAGACCATCCCCTGGTAGTGCTATATTAACCAGACCATCCCCTGGCATGTCACAGTGCTATATTAACCAGTCCATCCCCTGGTACAGTGCTATATTAACCAGACCATCCCCTGGTACAGTGCTATATTAACCAGTCCATCCCCTGACACAGTGTTATATTAACCAGACCATCCCCTGGCATGTCACAGTGCTATATTAACCAGTCCATCCCCTGGTACAGTGCTATATTAACCAGACCATCCCCTGGCACAGTGCTATATTAACCAGACCATCCCCTGGCACAGTGCTATATTAACCAGACCATCCCCTGGCACAGTGTTATATTAACCAGACCATCCCCTGGAACAGTGCTATATTAACCAGACCATCCCCTGGTACAGTGCTATATTAACCAGACCATCCCCTGGTACAGTGCTATATTAACCAGACCATCCCCTGGTACAGTGCTATATTAACCAGACCATCCCCTGGTACAGTGTTATATTAACCAGACCATCCCCTGGTATTACACAGTGCTATATTAACCAGACCATCCCCTGGTACAGTGCTATATTAACCAGACCATCCCCTGGTACAGTGCTATATTAACCAGACCATCCCCTGGCACAGTGTTATATTAACCAGACCATCCCCTGGTACAGTGCTATATTAACCAGACCATCCCCTGGTACAGTGCTATATTAACCAGACCATCCCCTGGTACAGTGCTATATTAACCAGACCATCCCCTGGTACAGTGCTATATTAACCAGACCATCCCCTGATACAGTGTTATATTAACCAGACCATCCCCTGGTACAGTGCTATATTAACCAGACCATCCCCTGGTACAGTGTTATATTAACCAGACCATCCCCTGGCACAGTGCTATATTAACCAGACCATACCCTGGTACAGTGCTATATTAACCAGACCATCCCCTGGTACAGTGCTATATTAACCAGACCATCCCCTGGCACAGTGTTATATTAACCAGACCATCCCCTGGCACAGTGTTATATTAACCAGACCATCCCCTGGCACAGTGCTATATTAACCAGACCATCCCCTGGTACAGTGCTATATTAACCAGACCATCCCCTGGCACAGTGCTATATTAACCAGACCATCCCCTGGCACAGTGTTATATTAACCAGACCATCCCCTGGTACAGTGCTATATTAACCAGACCATCCCCTGGTACAGTGCTATATTAACCAGACCATCCCCTGGCACAGTGCTATATTAACCAGACCATCCCCTGGTACAGTGCTATATTAACCAGACCATCCCCTGGTACAGTGCTATATTAACCAGACCATCCCCTGGTACAGTGCTATATTAACCAGACCATCCCCTGGTACAGTGCTATATTAACCAGACCATCCCCTGGTACAGTGCTATATTAACCAGACCATCCCCTGGCACAGTGCTATATTAACCAGACCATCCCCTGGCATGGTGCTATATTAACCAGACCATCCCCTGGCATGGCACAGTGCTATATTAACCAGACCATCCCCTGGTACAGTGCTATATTAACCAGACCATCCCCTGGCACAGTGCTATATTAACCAGACCATCCCCTGGTACAGTGCTATATTAACCAGACCATCCCCTGGTACAGTGCTATATTAACCAGACCATCCCCTGGTACAGTGCTATATTAACCAGACCATCCCCTGGCACAGTGCTATATTAACCAGACCATCCCCTGGTACAGTGCTATATTAACCAGACCATCCCCTGGCACAGTGCTATATTAACCAGACCATCCCCTGGTACAGTGCTATATTAACCAGACCATCCCCTGGCACAGTGCTATATTAACCAGACCATCCCCTGGTACAGTGCTATATTAACCAGACCATCCCCTGGCACAGTGTTATATTAACCAGACCATCCCCTGACATGGTGCTATATTAACCAGACCATCCCCTGGAATGACACAGTGCTATATTAACCAGACCATCCCCTGGTACAGTGCTATATTAACCAGACCATCCCCTGGCACAGTGCTATATTAACCAGACCATCCCCTGGTACAGTGCTATATTAACCAGACCATCCCCTGGTACAGTGTTATATTAACCAGACCATCCCCTGACACAGTGCTATATTAACCAGACCATCCCCTGGCACAGTGCTATATTAACCAGACCATCCCCTGGCACAGTGCTATATTAACCAGACCATCCCCTGGTACAGTGCTATATTAACCAGACCATCCCCTGGCACAGTGCTATATTAACCAGACCATCCCCTGGTACAGTGCTATATTAACCAGACCATCCCCTGGTACAGTGTTATATTAACCAGACCATCCCCTGACACAGTGCTATATTAACCAGACCATCCCCTGACACAGTGCTATATTAACCAGACCATCCCCTGACATGGTGCTATATTAACCAGACCATCCCCTGACATGGTGCTATATTAACCAGACCATCCCCTGACATGGTGCTATATTAACCAGACCATCCCCTGACACAGTGTTATATTAACCAGACCATCCCCTGGTACAGTGCTATATTAACCAGACCATCCCCTGGCACAGTGCTATATTAACCAGACCATCCCCTGACATGGTGCTATATTAACCAGACCATCCCCTGGCACAGTGCTATATTAACCAGACCATCCCCTGACATGGTGCTATATTAACCAGACCATCCCCTGGCACAGTGTTATATTAACCAGACCATCCCCTGGTTCAGTGCTATATTAACCAGACCATCCCCTGGCACAGTGCTATATTAACCAGACCATCCCCTGGCACAGTGCTATATTAACCAGACCATCCCCTGACACAGTGTTATATTAACCAGACCATCCCCTGGTACAGTGCTATATTAACCAGACCATCCCCTGGCACAGTGCTATATTAACCAGACCATCCCCTGACATGGTGCTATATTAACCAGACCATCCCCTGGCACAGTGCTATATTAACCAGACCATCCCCTGACATGGTGCTATATTAACCAGACCATCCCCTGGCACAGTGTTATATTAACCAGACCATCCCCTGGTTCAGTGCTATATTAACCAGACCATCCCCTGGCACAGTGCTATATTAACCAGACCATCCCCTGGCACAGTGCTATATTAACCAGACCATCCCCTGACACAGTGCTATATTAACCAGACCATCCCCTGGTACAGTGCTATATTAACCAGACCATCCCCTGGTACAGTGCTATATTAACCAGACCATCCCCTGACACAGTGCTATATTAACCAGACCATCCCCTGACATGGTGCTATATTAACCAGACCATCCCCTGACATGGTGCTATATTAACCAGACCATCCCCTGACATGGTGCTATATTAACCAGACCATCCCCTGACATGGTGCTATATTAACCAGACCATCCCCTGACATGGTGCTATATTAACCAGACCATCCCCTGACATGGTGCTATATTAACCAGACTATCCCCTGACATGGTGCTATATTAACCAGACCATCCCCTGACATTGTGCTATATTAACCAGACCATCCCCTGACATGGTGCTATATTAACCAGACCATCCCCTGACATGGTGCTATATTAACCAGACCATCCCCTGACATGGTGCTATATTAACCAGACCATCCCCTGACATGGTGCTATATTAACCAGACCATCCCCTGACATGGTGCTATATTAACCAGACCATCCCCTGGCACAGTGCTATATTAACCAGACCATCCCCTGACATGGTGCTATATTAACCAGACCATCCCCTGGCATGGTGCTATATTAACCAGACCATCCCCTGACATGGTGCTATATTAACCAGACCATCCCCTGACATGGTGCTATATTAACCAGACCATCCCCTGGCATGGTGCTATATTAACCAGACCATCCCCTGGCATGGTGCTATATTAACCAGACCATCCCCTGGTACAGTGCTATATTAACCAGACCATCCCCTGGTACAGTGCTATATTAACCAGACCATCCCCTGGTACCAGTCCCCTGCTGGTGCTATATTAACCAGACCATCCCCTGGCATGGTGCTATATTAACCAGACCATCCCCTGACATGGTGCTATATTAACCAGACCATCCCCTGACATGGTGCTATATTAACCAGACCATCCCCTGACATGGTGCTA
>NW_027006984.1:0-2476 GCF_036934945.1 Oncorhynchus masou masou
TGTAGTGTTCACCAGATAGGCTGTAATAGGTTTTACGTTCCGTTTGTTGTTTTTGTATTTATAAGTTATTTCGTGTATCGTCATTTGTTCTATTAAAAAACATGAGTAACCAACACGCTGCATTTCGGTCCGACTCTCTTTCGACAAACGAAGAACGCCGTTACAGAATCACCCACCACACACGGACCGAGCAGCGTGTTAACAGGCAGCTGGAGCAGCGAAGGGAGCACGTTATGGACAGCAGAGACTTGGAGTATACGACGTGGGAAGAAATAGACAGGTGGGCGGCCGACCCAGAGAGAGTGCCGGAGCCCCCCTGGGATTCGCTGGAGCAGTGCGAAGAGGGTGATAGGAGAATGGAGTCGAAAAGAAAGACACGGAGGCGCAGAGCGAAACCCGAAAATCAGCCCCAAAAATGTCTTGGGGGGGGGGCTCAGAGGGAGAGTGGCTGAGTTAGGAGACAGACCTGAGCCAACTCTCCCTGTTTATCGTGAGGAGCCAAGGAGGAGACCAGAACCGGTGTTGGAGGTGAGCGAAGCAGAGACTGTGAAGGAGTTAATGGGGAAATTGGAGGAGAGAGTAATGAGGGAGTTGCTAGTTTGGTGCTTTAGGTACAAGATTCGTCCGACGGAGCGTGTCGGGGATTTAATGGCACCTGGGTCAGCGCTCCATACTAGTCCTGAGGTGCGTGTTAGTCGGCTGGTGAAAAATGTGCCAGCCTCACGCACTAGGCCTCCTGTGTACCTACCTAGCCTTGCACGTCCTGTGCCAGGTCTGCTCTCAGGCTCTCCAGTACACCTTCACGGTCCAGTCCATCCTGTGCCACCTTCACACACCAGTCCTCCGATGGCAGCTCCCCGCACCAGGCTCCCTGTGCTTGTCCTCGATCCAGTACCACCAGTTCCAGTACCACGCACCAGGCCTTCAGTGCGCCTTGCCTGTTCAGCGCAGCCAGCGCTTTCTACCTCTCCAGCGCTGCCGGAGCCTCCAGTCTGCATGGAGCAGCCAGAGCTGCCAGTCTGCATGGAGCAGCTAGAGCTGCCAGTCTGCATGGAGCAGCTAGTGATGCCAGTCTGCATGGAGCAGCTAGAGCTGCCAGTCTGCATGGAGCAGCCAGAGCTGCCAGTCAGCATGGAGCAGCTAGAGCTGCCAGTCTGCATGGACCAGCCAGAGCTGTCAGTCTGCTTGGAGCAGCCAGAGCTGCCAGTCTGCAAGGAGCTGCCAGTATGCAAGGAGCTGCCAGTCTGCATGGAGCTGCCAGTCTGCAAGGAGCTGCCAGTCTGCAAGGAGCTGCCAGTCTGCAAGGAGCTGCCAGTCTGCATGGAGCAGCCAGAGCTGCCAGTCTGCATGTAGCAGCTAGAGCTGCCAGTCTGCAAGGAGCTGCCAGTCTGCATGGAGCAGCCAGAGCTGCCAGTCTGCATGGAGTAGCCAGAGCCGCCAGTCAGCATGGAGCAGCCAGAGCCGTCAGTCAGCATGAACCAGCCAGAAGCGTCAGTCTGCCAGGATCTGCCAGTCAGCCAGACTCTTCCAGATCTGCCAGTCAGCCAGACTCTTCCAGATCTGCCAGTCAGCCAGACTCTTCCAGATCTGCCAGTCAGCCAGACTCTTCCAGATCTGCCAGTCAGCCAGACTCTTCCAGATCTGCCAGTCAACCAGACTCTTCCAGATCTGCCAGTCAGCCAGACTCTTCCAGATCTGCCAGTCAGCCAGACTCTTCCAGATCTGCCAGTCAGCCAGACTCTTCCAGATCTGCCAGTCAGCCAGACTCTTCCAGATCTGCCAGTCAACCAGACTCTTCCAGATCTGCCAGTCAGCCAGGATCTGCCGGATTCAACTGCCTGGCTGGGCTTCATCTCAGTACTGGGCTTCCTCTCAGTACTGGGCTTCCTCTCAGTACTGGGCTGCCCCTCAGTCCCGAGCTGCCCCTCAGTCCCGAGCTGCCCCTCAGTCCCGAGCTGCCCCTCAGTCTCGAGCTTCCCCTCAGTCCCGAGCTTCCTCAGTCCCGAGCTGCCCCTCAGTCACGAGCTGCT
This sequence comes from Oncorhynchus masou masou, assembly GCF_036934945.1. Lineage (NCBI taxonomy): Eukaryota > Metazoa > Chordata > Actinopteri > Salmoniformes > Salmonidae > Oncorhynchus > Oncorhynchus masou. The sequence goes on from NW_027006984.1 coordinate 2,031, forward strand.
CCTCAGTTCAGTGGGGTTCTGGGTGACGACTATTCGGCCATGGTCGGCGGTGAGGGTGGATCATCCCAGGACGCGAAGGGGAGGAACTATGACATTTATGTAGTGGGGTCCACGTCCCGAGCTGGAACCGCCACCATGGACAGACGCCCACCCGGACCCTCCCTACGGTTTTGAGGTGCGTCCGGGAGTCCGCACCTTAGGGGGGGGGTTCTGTCACGCCTTGGTCTTAGTATTTTGTGTTTTCGTTAATTAGTTGGTCAGGCCAGGGTGTGACATGGGTTAATGTTGTTGTATTTCATAGTGGGGTTTTTGAAGTATTTGGGATTGCGGCTGAGTAGGGGTGTTGTATAGGCTTGGCTGCCTGAGACGGTTCTCAATCAGAGTCAGATGAGTAACCAACACGCTGCATTTCGGTCCGACTCTCTTTCGACAAACGAAGAACGCCT